>NC_090655.1:278966375-279266375 GCF_040937935.1 Hyperolius riggenbachi
CAAGAGAATTCCAAGAGTGTGCAAAGCAGTAATCAAAGCAAAAGGTGGCTACTTTGAAGAACCTAGAATATGACATATTTTCAGTTGTTTCACACTGTTTGGTTATGTACTATACTTCCACATGTGTTAATTCATAGTTTGGATGCCTTCAATGTGAATCTACAATGTTCATAGTCATGAAAATAAAGAAAACTCTTTGAATGAGAAGGTGTGTCCAAACTTTTGGTCTGTACTGTACATCTCCGGCGTATGACTATCTCGAAACAGAAGGTAGTTTTAACGGATCAGTGAATAATGGCGCACAGCGCCTATGCATAAAAATGGAGCCGCATTAAAAAGATACGCTTATCGCTATTTATCGTTAGTACTGGATAATAATGGCGCACAGGGAAAAAAAGAAGAAAAACTGCACACTGTAACATTATTTATCAATAGCGCCCTACATAATCCAAACTGCAGAAGTTATTTAACTGCAAAACAGTGAATGGATTTAATGCAACACTTTCAAGGTTAGGGTTAGGCACCACCAAGGAGGTCTTAGGGTTAGGCACCATCAGGGGGGTGGTTAGGGTTAGGCACCACCATGGGGGTGGTTAGGGTTAGGCACCACCATGGGGGTGGTTAGGGTTAGGCACCACCAGGGGGGTGGTTAGGGTTAGGCACCACCAAGGGGGTCTTCGGGTTAGGGATAGGTACAGAGAGGATTCTGTGTGTTAACGCTAAATAACAATAAGGCTTTAACGTTAAATAGCGATAAACGTCAAACGGATTAGCGGCAACACCATGCGCCATTATACGCAGGCGCCATTTTCATGTCCGCCTTTGTACCTTTTACCTGCTGTGAAGATACGTCCTAAATAAACAATTGATTTCTGTGGAGAGATCTTGTTGCGGACCACTCTTTCTCGTCTTTTGTTCCAGTGTATAGGCCTGGCTGCCTATGGTCCAGCACTGCCTTCCACAGTGCAGTTGAGCGGTGACTACTCCTTATCACTTGTAAGAAAAGGGTTTAAAGCCTCTAAACCCACTCTAAGCAATTGGTTGACTCAAACAATTTAGTTAGCTTATACTAGTTCAGACTTGGTGCCACCAGCAGGATTGAAGGCACATTCTACGAGAGCAGTATCCTCCACTTGGGCAGAAAAGGCATCCGCTTCAGTCTCTCAAATTTGCAAAGCAGCCGCATGGTCTTCTTTTCATACTTTTATAAAGCATTATCGCCTAGATCTGCAGTTGAATCAAGACCTGGCTTTCGGAAGGAAGGTTCTGTCCGCCGTTGTCCCTGTTACTGGTAAGTGTAACATTGTACTTCTGTATTGCTTAACCACTTGCCGACCACGCACTCATACCGCGCGTCGGCAAAGTGGCAGCTGCAGGACCAGCGACGCAGTTCTGCGTCGCCGGCTGCAGGCTAATTAATCAGGAAGCAGCCGCTCGCGCGAGCGGCTGCTTCCTGTCAATTCACGGCGGGGGGCTCCGTGAATAGCCTGCGGGCCGCCGATCGCGGCTCGCAGGCTAAATGTAAACACAAGCGGAAATAATCCGCTTTGTTTACATTGTACGGCGCTGCTGCGCAGCAGCGCCGTAAGGCAGATCGGCGATCCCCGGCCAATCAGCGGCCGGGGATCGCCGCCATGTGACAGGGGACGTCCTGTCACAGGCTGTACAGGACGGATAGCGTCCTGTGCAGCCCCGATCACCAGGGGGCCAGGTAGGAGAGGGGGAAGCGGAATTTCACCGTGGAGGGGGGCTTTGAGGTGCCCCCCCGCAACAATACAGCCAGCAGGAGCGATCAGACCCCCCCTGCCCATCATCCCCATAGGGGGGAGAAAAGGGGGGCGATCTGATCGCTCTGCCTGCACCCTGATCTGTGCTGGGGGCTGCAGAGCCCACCCAGCACAGATCAGCTAAAACAGCGCTGGTCCTTAAGGGGGGGGGGGGGGTAAAGGGTGGGTCCTCAAGTGGTTAAAGGGAACCAGAGAGGAAAAAATAAAGCAGCTATACATACCTGGAGCTTCCCCCAGCCCCATACGGGCTGATCGATCCTACGCCGCCATCCTCCTCTGCCCGCAGCTATGAGAACCGGGTCCGCGCTGATCCGTCAGTCGGAGCCAGTCTAAGCGTAGCAGAGGTGCGCTCTTTGCACATCTCTGAAAGAGTGTATGGAGATATACGTAGAGGGCACACTTCTCCTGCAATGCCCGGCTCCGATGACGTCAGCAACGGGAGCAGGTTCTCGTAGCTGTGGGCAGTGGTGGATGGCGGCGTGGGATCGATCAGCGCATATGGGGCTGGAGGAAGCCCCAGGTATGTATAACTGCTTTTTCATTTTTTAAGCTAAGGTTCCTCTCTGGTTCCCTTTAACATTGAGCCCATTTTGGTCCCTTTTAACCCCTTACACACTCATAGGAGTTCTGGTTCACCGTGAGCTATATAGGCAATCTGTAACTCTTTGTAAAGGAGATCCCACAAACAGTGGCTGCAGTTAGTCTATTCACCACAAGATGGCGATCACACAATGACAGGAAGTGATGTAACAGCAGGAAGAGAAGTTGCAGGAAGTGGAGAGGACACGTTGTTGGAAGAGGTAATTGTGTGAGTCTTGTTATATACTAGCACATATATGGCTGCTGGGCATTGTACAGGATGTATTGCAGTGGGGAGATCAGTGCAGACATGGGCAAGTATGAGGATAGTAATAGTATGAATGAGCATAGAGATTGTATGCAGCAATAACTGTATATAGGAGAGATGGGGAAGAGAGCATTAGTGTTATGCTGGGCATACATGGCGTGATAGTTATTATCAATCGAGCTGCTGATGGCTCGATTGATAATATTCAACCTGTCCGATCACCACGGCGGATCGATACCGTGCAAGCGGACAATGGAAGAAACGAGCGGCTGATAAGGAACTGCCCGTGGGGACGAGCGGAAATTGATCCACGGCTTGACTCCGGCGCATAAACGCACTGTGTATGCACAGCATAAGATGGAATGTGAGCAGTCACACAGGGCTTTTCTCCTGTCTGACTCACAGTGCTTGGGAGCTGCAGCCACAGAAGGCACAGTCAGTAGCACCCTCCTGGGCATTAAAGAAAACCTGTATCGAGAAAAACGTCCCCTGGGGGTACTCACCTCGGGTGGGGGAAGCCTACGGATCCTATTGAGACTCCCCCGTCCTCCTCGGTCCCACGTCAGCGGCGAGAAAGCTCCTGAACAGCAGGAATATAAATAATAACCTTCCCGGCTCCAGCACAGGCCAGTATCGGCTCTCCGCTTGGAGATAGGCAGAAATAGGCGATCGCTGTTGGCCCGCTCTACGGTGCAGACGCAAGTCGCCTGCGCAGTAGAACGGACCCGACGGAGATCGGCTATTTCCACCTATCTCCGTGTGGAGAGCTGCAACCGTGCCCCCGCTGGAGCCAGGAAAGGTAAATAAATCCGCACTTGTCAGGCTTGTCGAGGGAGGATTGCTGGACACTTCGGGGGAGCCAGCGCTGGATTGCCAGCAGCTACAGTACTGTAGAGGGGTAGGGGAAAAAAAAGTTGATCTTACCTGGGGCTTATAATGGTCCCACGCAGACGTCCTGCGCCCGTGCAGCCACTCACCGATGCTCCGGTTCACTTCTGAAATTTCCAACCTAAAAGTCGGTAAACCACTGCGCCTTCGCGGCCGCTTCCTAGCCCCCAGTGACGTCACCAGGAGGTGCCCAGTACAGTCTGCACCTGCGCAGTACACTCCTGGTGGTGTCAGCAAGAGCGAGGACACGGCCCCGCAGGCAGGGCTGTGGAGTTGGTACAAAAATCATTCCGACTCCTCTGTTTATAAACTACTGACTCCAGGTACCCAAAATTGCTCCGACTCTGAATCCACAGCCCTGCACGCAGTGGTTTTTCGACTTTAAAGTCTGAAATTCCAGAAGTGAACTGGAGGCGGGGCCGGAGCAGCGGGGCCGGCGAGTGGCTGCGCGGGCGCAGGATGTCTGCGGGGGACCATTAGAAGCCCCCAGGTAAGTCCAACTCTCTTTCCCCCGACCCCCCCCTACAGTAGTCCTTTAAGCCTGCAAAATGAAATCAGTTTTACTCACCTAGGGCTTCTACCAGCCCCCTGCAGCTGTCCGGTGCCCTCGCAGTCACGATCGGATCCTCCTGTTCCCGGCCACCAGGTGCTTTCACTTTTGGCCGACAGGCTTACTGCACCTGTGCAGGCCAGGCCACGCGTCCCCTTTTTACGCGTTGCTGTCCGCAATATTGCAGACAGGAACGTGTAGAAGGAAATGCGTGGCCAGGCCTGTCGGTAAAGTGAAAGTAGCTGGTGGCGGGGGGACAGGAGGATCTGATCATGACTAGGAGGGCACAGGATGGCTGCAGGGGGCTGGTAAATGCTGCAGGTGAGTAAAACAGATTTTTTTTTTGTAGGCTTCAGTGTCTCTTTAAGCTGCATAAAAATGACTCACTAAACAGGTGCTGGCCCTCCCCAGGCGTACATTTGAATACGGCGCTGGTAGACTTGGGCGCAGGATCCAGCTGTTAAATGGCTGGTCCTGCTTCTGCACAAGTCCGGGGCGTTTTAATTACTATTCCCCCTCCAGGCCGACATGGATAGTGGGGGAATGAAATAATTCGGCTTCCAGCGATTGCTGGAGGCCGAATTATTGTGTTTTTTAAACAACTTCGGCTCCGTCTTCTGACGGAGCCGACCTTCCTCACTGAGCGCCGCTATAGACTGATTCCCATTACAGTCTATGGCGGCGCTGGCTGCGCCCAAAGCTAGCAGCGCTGAAAAGCACTGCTCCGCTCCCCAGGAAGTGAATCCCGCTCTGAACACTGCTCTCCTACATTACAGGGGGTGTATATCCAGTAACCTGTGTAGCACCGCACTGACCAGAATAAAATATCCAAACAATCTTTATTACCAAATTAAAAGGAAATCAAAAAAGGTGAAATGAGTGGTGTCCTTAAAGCGGAATATAACCCTGCATTTCAACTTTGCTCTAAAACATTATTTACAGTATATTATATGCAACCAGAATTTTTTTTTTTTACTAGACCAGCATTGGAAGGGTTACACAGGGCTTTAAAGTCCCTGGAGATTTTTGCAGACGCATCCGAACTTCAGTTAGATACTTTTTGTTTACAAATAAGTATCTAAGTGTTTATTGTGACTCATCTCTCTCACTGAGAAGGAGCTTGGAGGACAGCCAAAGAGTGTGTAACTGTTTATCAATAGATACATCTAACTAAATAGAATGTAACTATCTGAACGTCTGCACGAACTTAAAACCTATGTGTTTAACCCTTCCAATGCTGGTCTACTAAAAAAAATGCTTTTTGCATATAATATGCTGTAAATAATGTTTTAGAGCAAAGTTGAAATGCAGGGTTATATTCCGCTTTAATCAATAATTAAAATACAAAATCACAGGTCCTCTTCATCCAAAGTGTTAAATATGCAATGTAAACAAATCACAGGTGATAAACATCAATAAAGAAAAAAAAATTAATATTGCTCAAGAAATGACAAAACAAAAGATGCAAGAGAAAAAATCCAGCAACAAAATCAGCAAATCAGGTGAACAAGTGTCACAAGCCGCCCCAGAAGGGGTGAATAGCAATAATGGTAGAGATAAATGTCTATAATGTAACGTGCACCGTGCAATAGCAGCAATACAGAATGAAAAGTAAAGTGCTCACATGTAATAGAAGAGATGAGGGGGACGCCAACCACAAAGCCTTAACCTCTTGAGCGTTACGCCGCTCAGGAGATTTTGGTAGCCTGAGTCCCCCGCTATAAAACTATTTGTTCCTATAGATTAACAAGATGTTAGCTAGCTCTAGGCCAGCTGTACATGTGGCCACAACCCCCCAATTGCCCACAATCCCCCCGATCCAGCTGCTTATACATTACCCAGCCTGGCTCCAGCGATCGGCCCCGCCTCCCCGCACAGCTCGGGTCTTCTCTATGGGGAGGATCGTACATGACGTCATGCGCAGACCCGATCCTTCCCATAAAGAAGACCGGAGCTGATCGCTGGAGCCAGGCTGGGAAATGTATAAGTGGCTGGATCAGGGGGATCAGGGGCGGTCGGTGGGTGCCGGCCACATGTACTAGCTAGCCTAGTGCTAGCTAACATCTTATTTATCCATAGGAACAAATCGTTTTATAGCGGGGGACTTCTGAGGCCAGCAAAACCTCTGAAGCTGCGTGCCATACACAGTGTCGGGCATAACGCTCAGGAGGTTAAAGGACAACTGTAGTGAGAGTCATATGGAGGCTGCTATATTTATGTGCTTTGTGGTCGGTAGTCCTGCAGTCCCCTCATCTATTATATTACAGGTGAGCACTTTCCTTGTCATTCTGTATTGCTGCTATTGCATGGTGCACGTTACATTATAGACCTTTATCTCTACCATTATTGCTATTTACCCCTTCTGGGGCGGCTTGTGACACTTGTTCACCTGATTTGCCGATTTTTTTTTGCTGGATGAGGATAACTTTGGATGAGGAAAACCTGTTATTTTGTATTAAGAGAGTTTATCCTATCTACTAACTCCCCCTCACCTGTGACTAACCACAAGTTGTAATTTGATATTTCAGCTGTGTCTGCTCAGGAATCTTCTCTGCACGGCAGAGCAGCTAATTTGTAAAACACAGGATGTTATCAATATGTCTGCTTCCATGAAAGCAGGAAGTTGGCATAATGCAGATGTATTGCAGGATTTGTGTCGGGTGTAACAAATAAATGTTTTTCTTTAAATGACCACTTGTAGTGAGAAGAATATGGGGGCAGCCATATTTATTTCCTGTTAGGCAATACCAGTTGCCCGGCAGCCCTGCTGATCTATTTGGCTGCAGATTCTGACTATAATGTGAGTAACACCTGATCTGCTGCATGCTTGTTCAGTGTCTGGGGCTAAAAGTATTAGAGGCAGAGGATCAGCAGGATGCCAGGCAACTGGTATTGTGTAACAGGAAATAAATATGGCAGCCTCCATATCCCTCTCGCTTCAGTTCATTCATGCACTTCACAAAGGCCTGTGTGCCGAAACATTCTGCTTTTATACTGTGATACAAGAAAAAATGTGAGCTTTTATAGCCTTTAAATCCAGGTCGAGACTCTGTTGTTCTTGATTTTATGTATGTTTCCTGCACCTTTTCAGGGCCCGGGTGCTGACTGGCAACTCACTAGTGTTTTCAATTTATGCTGCGGTTGAGCAACTGGGCAAATTTATCAACTCCCCACCCCAATAATGCCATTTCCTTACCAGTATAGCCATGCCCCTCCCCCCCCCCCCCCCCCCCCGTGTCCCCAGCATTGCCATTATCCTCCAGTATGTAATGTCCCCCACCCCAGTAATGCCATTTCTCCCCCAGTATAGCCATGTCCCCCCCGTGTCCCCAGCATTGCCATTATCCTCCAGTATGTAATGTCCCCCACCACAGTAATACCATTTCTTTCCCAGTATAGCCATGTCCTCCCTGTTTCCCCCAGCATTGCCATTATCCTCCAGTATGTAATGTCCCCCACCCCAGTAATGCCATTTTTCCCCCAGTATAGCCATGTCCCCCTGTGTCCCCAGCATTGCCATTATCCTCCAGTATGTAATGTCCCCCACCCCAGTAATGCCATTTCTCCCCAGTATAGCCATGTCCCCCTGTGTCCCCCAGCATTGCCATTATCCTCTAGTATGTAACGTCCCCCACGCCAGTAATGTCATTTCTCCCCCAGTATAGCCATGTCCCCCCTGTGTCCCCCAGCATTGCCATTATCCTCCAGTATGTAATGTCCCCCACCCCAGTAATGCCATTTCTCCCCCAGTATAGCCATGTCCCCCTGTGTCCCCCAGCATTGCCATTATCTTTCAGTATGTAATGTCCCCCACCCTAGTAATGCCATTTCTTTTCCAGTATGGCCATGTCCTCCCTGTGTCCCTCAGCATTGCCATTACCTCCAGTATGTATTGTCCTCCCACCCCAGTAATGCCATTTCTTTCCCAGTATGGCCATGTCCTACCTGTGTCCCTCAGCATTGCCATTACCTCCAGTATGTAATGTCCCCCACCCCAGTATAGCCATGTCCTCCGTGTCCCTCAGCATTGCTATTGTCCTCTAGTATGTAATGTCCCACACCCCATTAATGACATTTCTCCCCCAGTATAGCCATGTCCCCCCTGTGTACCCAGCATTACCATTATCCTCCAGTATGTAATGTCCCCCACCCCAGTAATGCCCCCTGTGTCCCCAGCATTGCCATTATTATCCAGTATAGAATGTCCTCCACCCCAGTAATGTCATTTATCCCCCAGTATAGCCATTCCCCCCTGTGTCCCCCAGCATTGCCATTATCCTCCAGTATGTAATGTCCCCCACCCCAGTAATGCCGTTTCTCCCCCAGTATAGCCATGCCCACACTGCCGTATTGCTCCCTTCTCCCACCTCCATGCAGAGTAGTAACAGGAAGGATTGCATTGGTTTATAGCTAGCTGTCACAGTGTGCTCCAGTCCTCTGCTCCCATTAGCCTCAGTCTCTGCCTTTCCTCATATCCTCATCCATCTACCACTACCAGCACTGCTGTACCATCACAGGAATGGTAACAGTGGAAGGGGGATGTGAGGAGAGAAGGCCAGCTGGAGAGGAGGCAGAGGGAGGACAGGACTGCAGCATGCTGTTAGTATAGTGCACAGGTAGCTATAAACCAGCTTATTATGCTTTCCTGCAATACTCTGCATGGCCCCACCACCCACAAGTGACAGCAATGGGGAGTTCTGGGGGAGGGGGTCCTGTATTGGCAGTTTCACCACTGACAGCCGTATAACCTAGATTATCCTTCTCTTATTATCTATCCAAAGGCAGCAGCATCCTGTACAGATCACATGACCACATCACTGAGGATGGAGGAGGACCAGAGTCACATGACCGAGAGGATATTCAACCTTACCCTGGAGATCATCTGTCTGCTGACTGGAGAGGTGAGGAGGATTCTGGGAGGTCACATGATACCACTCTCATCTTTATTAATGAAACGTACCTAACCAGAGAGGTGAGGATGATTCTGGGAGATCATGTGACATTAATGTTGCTCTTTCCATACAGAGTTTTCCTCCAGTGAAGTCTGGTGATCATGTGACCATCACGGTGCCCCCACCTCACTCCCTGATATCTGAGAGACACAACAAGCAGAAGATCCTGGAAATCACCAGGAAGATGATGGAGCTGCTGACAGGAGAGGTGAGCGGTGCTGGGAATTATGGGACATTATCCAGTAACAGTAAGGGGTGTGTCTGGATGGTGACTGTATCATTGTGTGTGTCAGGTTCCTATGAGATGTCAGGATGTCACCGTCTGTTTCTCCATGGAGGAATGGCAGCATATAGAAGGACACCAGGACCTCTACAAGGACGCCATGATGGAGAATCAGCCGCCCCTCACATCTCCAGGTAAGAGGAGATTCTTTATTTCTTGTAATGGAAGAAGCAGTGCTTGGGGTCCTCCTAGATCCCCTCATCTGATAAACACAAATACACAGTGACCTCAATTCAGTAAGGTCTGATTAGCAAAAAAAAAAAGAGGTTGGGGAAATAACGCATTCTGTATTGTAGACTTTGTTTTCCAAGTGCACCAAGTCTGTCACACATGCGGTAATAGGTAATTTACTGAGAAATGTTGCTTCAGTTCAGTAAGACCTGCTTGGTAATGCAGAAGTCTCCCAGCAGTGGAGGAGGTCTTTGCAGCTAGCTGAGGTTCTCTCCTACAAGTGTCTGCATAACCCATTCCTGTGTGACAGCTTACTAGAGAGTAGAGGGCTTCCTGCATCCCTTTAGATGTGTATGCATGCCACTAAAGGGCCCTCTTCTGTGTACCAGTATATAGATATGCATGTCTAAAGGGATACAGGGAAGCCTCTGTAAATGTCTCCTGCTGTTGTATCTTGTTGTATCTTTTTCTGATGTCCCGACCAGTAGAAATGGCCTGAACAGATCCTGACAATCATTGGCTGTTTGACGTTCACATTTAACACACATTTTTAATTTGCGTTCGCATTTTTACATTGAAGTCACTGGCTGATGACTTTAGTGGTTAGTAGCAAAGCCCCCTTACATGCTAGAATTTGCAGGCTATGTGTGGGAGGACAGAGGGTACAGGAGGAAACATTTTTTCAAAAATAACTCGTTTTTGAGAAAATCGATTTTAAAGTTTAGTGGAAAAAATAGCAGCCTAAAGCAAAGTCACTGCACTAAAATGAGAGATAATGTAATAACAAGTACATAAATGTATTTATTTTTTCATGTTCTGTGTGGGAAATAAAAAAAAAAATGTGCCCCCCCCCCCCTTGAGCCTCTTTAACCTCTTGAGGTCTGCAGTGCTTAACCCCCCTGTGACCAGGCCTTTTAGTCTTAAAATGGCCACTGCAGCTTTAAGGCCAACTTTCCCTGAATCCCGACTTTAACCACTTAAGGACTACAGGCTTTACCCCCTAGTGACCAGGCTATTTTATTTACAAATTAGGCCACTGCAGCTTTAAGGGCTCGCTGCAGGGTCGCACAACACAGTACACAAGTGATCCCCCCCCCCTTTTCCCCCCACCAACAGAGCTCTCTGTTGGTGGGGTCTGATCGCCCCCCCCCCCCCCTTGTTTGTTTTTTTTTAAAAATAAATATTTGTTATTATTTTTCTATTTTTTTTTTATATATATATTTTTTTTCTTTGATCCCTCCCACCTCCCAGCCAGCCAATATTGGCGATCGGCTGTCATAGGCTTCTGCCTATGAGAGCCGATCACTCTCATGTGCCCCAGGGGGACAGCCGTGTCGCACGGCTGTCCCCAGTACAGCGCTGCTGCTGATCGCAGCGCTGTACATGTAAATAGACGGCGGCCTCGCCATGTAACAGTCTTCCGAGACTAAAGAGGCAGGAGATGCGCGCGATCTCCTGCAAACTGCTGCCCCAGGACTTTACGCCAATCGGCGTTAGCTGGTTCTGGGGCTGCCGCTGTGGCCACGCCCATCGGCGTACCGCGGTCGGTAGGAGGTTAACTCCTTCTCCCTCATACAGGCTGGGATAGCCAGTATGCATAGCCCCTGCTGTGTGGGGCCTCACACTCTGAGCTATACCAGGCCGCATGGTCCATGGTATGTGGGGGCTCTGGGGGAAGGGAGGCGGCCAAGCATCCCACTTCCCCCCCCCAGAGCCCTTGTCCAATCCATGCACAAATTGCTCTCCCCCACCTCCGGTGCCCCAGTAGGAGGTGGGGGTTGAAGACGCTCTTGGGGGGTTTATGGTGGCATCTTGGAGTCCCTTTTAAAAAGGTGACCCCCAGATGTCCCTCCCAGGAGAAATGGGTATAGGGGTACATAGTACCCCTTTCCAATTTCCACAAAGGGTTAAGTAAAATAAAAACACAATGTCATAAAAAGTCTTTTAATGTTCTTAATTAACCAGAAATACTTACCTGTACCTTTAAAAAAAAAAAAATTCCCACGCCAATATCCTCGGAAATGATCCCACGACACTATGATCTATTTTGCGATCTTCTGTTACAATCTCTGCTCCACCAGCACCAGCACCACACACCGCCGCTCCCACCACCAGATCTCCGCTATACTGAGAGCAATGCATCTTTACATTTCCCTCCAAGGCTCCCCATGGGTCTGTTAAGGAACCAATATAAAGATGCTTTGCTCTCAGTTATACAGAGTATAGCTGAGAGAGCATCCTATGCGGATGCTATCCCACCAGCTCCCGCTGTCTTCTCCTCCTGCCCACACCTATCACCCATGGGTGTACTAGATGCCAGCATGGGTGGGGGTGACAGCAGGAGCTGGCGGTTAAGTGTCCTATTAGGATGCGCTCTCAGCTATACTTAGTATAGCTGAGAGCTGGCGGCAGAAGCGGCGGCGTGTGACAGTGGTGGCTGCTCAGAGATCTTCATTCAATGTAAAGAAGATTGCAAGATAGCAAAAGACTTTTTTTGATTTTTTTTCCCCTCATGTACCCACTGTTCTCCCTCACATACCCTGCAAATTTGGCGTTTCTAGCATGTAAGGGGGCACTGCTATTAACCGCTTAAGTTGGCGGGCAGGGATACATTTCCCACCCTCTGCACTCAAACTTTTAAAAATCGTAAAGTTTATAAAACTAGTCTTTTTATGGACGACATTTTATTATCGTAAGTCCCCATACAGCTATACCCGACTTGTTGAGACTCCTCTCGGCCTTCTCCGGATTCCACCTCAGTTTAGACAAATCAGAGGTTTTGCTGACAGCCATGGCAACGCTGAAAGGAAAAGATTTAGCTGCTTCTCTCAACTTAACCTACCAAAATAGATTCATGAAGTATCTGATTATTAAAGAGAATCTGTATTGTTAAAATCGCACAAAAGTAAACATACCAGTGTGTTAGGGGACATCTCCTATTACCCTATGTCACAAATACGCCGCTCCCCGCCGCATTAAAAGTAGTCAAAAACAGTTTTAAAAAGTTTGTTTATAAACAAACAAAATGGCCACCAAAACAGGAAGTAGGTTGATGTACAGTATGTCCACACATAGAAAATACATCCATACAAAAGCAGGCTGTATACAGCTTTCCTTTTGAATCTCAAAAGATCATTTGTGTGTTTACCTTCTGTCCCCTTCTTCTCTCATGCACTGAACATTACAGGCTTCCTGCACACAGCTCTGCCTGTGCCTGTGTTTGTAATTCCTCAGTATGTGTCAGCCAGCTACTTTCACAGCCTAACAGAGGAGGATTTTTATCCAGCTCTCTTCTATCACTGATAAGATAGCAGAGATGCTGCTGGCTTATGTAAATAACACACACACTGGAGTGTGCATAGAGGGGGTAGTGCATAACAGACCAGCACGGAAGAGTTGGCAGCCTTCCAGACACAGGCCGACAAGTCTGACAGGGGAAAGATACATTGATTTATTACAGAGACTGTGATAGTACAAAGTGCTGCAGTGAGCCAGAACACATTAGAATAGGTTTAGGAACTTGTAGGATGGTAGAAAAAACGTTGTAATTTTTGTTACAGAGTCACTTTAATCTGAGGAGTAACCCCTCTGACCTTTATTAATGAAACTATCCCAGTATGTTTTCCAAATTAGCGAATGATTTGCAGACCTGGAGCAAGTTCAATATTTCCTTCTTAGGTAAAATGTATTCCATCAAAATGACTTTACTTCCTAGAATACTTTATCTGTTTCGGGTCCTGCCCAATAGAGTGGCTTTGGGAGACATCGCTAAGCTCTAACATCAGTGTGCACTTTTCCTCTGGAGAGGTAAACGTCCCAGAATTCCCAGCCACATTCTTACACTGTCTAAACCCTCTGGGGGAGCGGGTATGCTGTCCCTAATAAGTTATTATAGAGCTTCACTGATAGCTCAGCTCACCCTGGCTAACACTACCAACCACACTCCTCTATGGGTGAAGCTCCGCCTCCTGCCACCTTCTTCACTGAAAGGGTTAATGTGGGATAAGTTAATCAATATCCCTATGGTCAAAAAACTACCCCCAACTTCAGCCCCATCACTAGCTGTATGGAATATTTCGAGGTATCAATATTCCTTACTGTCCCCAGTTTCTTTGCTGACGGAACTTTTCCAGAATCCCGACTTTAACCACTTGAGGACTACAGGCTTTACCCCCCTAGTGACCAGGCTATTTTATTTACAAATTAGGCCACTGCAGCTTTAAGGGCTCACTGTGGGCCGTACAACTCAGCACACAAGTGATTCCTCCCCCCCTCCCCCAGAAAGCTCTGTTGGTGGGCTCTGATCCCTGCTGGGGTGTTTTATTTTTGTTTTTTGTTTGTTTGTTTTTATAGAAAAAATTTGCTATTTTTTTTTTAATTTTAATTCCCATCCCTCCCTCCCCATGCCAGCAAATCACCCTGATCGGCTGTCATGGGCTGCATCATTCATTTTGCGATGCGTGGGCATCGGCGCGTGATCTCCTTCAAAACCCCACCCCAGGACTTCACAGCAATTGGCATTGAGCGGTCATCGCGCTGTCGCCGCATCCAAGCCAATTGGAGTAAAGCGGTCGTATATTGGCAATCCCCAGAAGCATTTCACTGGTGGTCATGTCGTAAATCTACTAATCTCGGCAGATTTGTTCGGCATTCCTGAATTATGCCCACCAGTGATTTTATATTGACTTTCCATCCACCGATTAGAGAATTCTTTAGATTCAACCAAGTTTTTCACTTTCTCAAATCACTGGCTAATACAGGACATACCATGACCTATTCATTTCTCGAGGTCCTTTGCAAAACTAACCCTTTGTAGAGCTGCTTAATATCACTACTTTACAGAGTTCTGAATGACCCTCAATTGCCAGAACAGTCCTCCTTTCTTCTTAAATGGGAAGAGGATTCTGGGAAGGTTTTATCAATGAGATGGAAGCATTGTTGTGAGACTTTATACATAGTATGTATTATTCCACTCTTGAGTGTTACATAAAGTTGTTGTATTGAACTTACTATACCACCAATAGGCTTAATAAGATGGACCCATCTTGGTCCCCCCTTTGCTTTTGTAATAGTGGAGAGGTGGGCACACTGTGGCATAAATGGTGGGCCTGTCCTGGGGCTCAGCGGTATTGGAAGCACATTTGGAAATGCGTGTTGGGTCACCAAATTCCCTTTAGCCCGAATGTTTTCCATTTTAGGTGACAAACTACACAGGCCTAAATTCCCAGCTCACAAGCACATCCAACACAAAGCCTGTACTGCCAGAAGGGTTCTAGCAAGGAACTGGCTTACCCCAATCCTCCCTGTTAGCGAAGTCTATACCCCTGTTTCTGAGATGATGTTGGCTGCCCATATAACAGCTGAGGTTACAGCTAATATGCTGGGCTTCTGTAACAGCTGGTCCCCATGGATCGCTTGGCTAGACAATACAGGCTTATCATGTTACCTCCATAGATTCTGAAGCCTTTTGGTAGGTCATTCATGTTTGAATCACATCTTTGATCTTATATGATATGTGAGCAGACTGCATTGATTTTCTCTGTTGAAAATTTTCCCTTTTTTATGTCTCATTAGAGACTGATATTTTTTTTTTTTTTTTTTTTACAATTTGTTATCCCTTTGTGGGTCTGCAGGTGTTTTAGCTTATTTCTATGTCTACAAAAAATAAAGTTCCTTTTGAAAATAAACTTTTAAAATTGATTTTCTCAAAAACTATAAAGTTTTTTTGAAATGTTTATTTCCTCTTGTACCCACTTCTCCCCTCCACATACCCTGTACATTTGGTGTTTCTAGCACTTAACACTCTAACTTTGGTGGCCGTTTGCCTGCCATTTGATTCTATGGAGCAACCATTTGCAGTAAATTTGTATTTGCGGGCCATCTCTACTGCCCAGCAGTGCATCTGATCAAATGAGGAGAGTAGAAGGACTTTCGTTGTCGCGATATATCGTGGTTTCATTGTGCACGGTTATAATACCATGCACATTGTCAAAATACCGGTTTTCCGCTTCCCCCCACTTTGCTCCCTCTCTGTCTCCCTGTATTACGGATGCAAGCCGCGGCGGCTCGCCGACAATCTGAGCAGGCGCCTGATGGTGACGCACATCCTGAGAAGCTGCGGCTGGAGCGCATACGCAGATTGCTCCTGGCAGCGGCTGGAGTGCAAACATGGCGTGTGATGTCATCGGGGACACTGGTTTCCGACTGCAGGTGCGCACATTACAATCCTCCAAGTCAGACCAAGAAGAAGCATGGGCGCTGCTGTCATGTTAACAATAACGGACGTGGAGGGGGACCGAAAGGAGTACAAGGGGAAAGCAGAGGCAGGGATGCCAATATATGCTGCAGATTAGGAGGCAGAAAGCAAGCACCATCGCCATGCCATAAGGTTAGTATATCCAGCACCCACTCATCTCATCCCACATGCCCAGTCACTCCAGCTGCCTCATAATTCTCCCACTGAGGACAGGACAGTGACAAACAAACTGAGAGCCTGTCTGCCTGAGGCCCACCACTGCACCAGCCACCAGCAATTTTAAAGTGGACCACCTGAACTCTTGCACAGGATAGATTGAAGGAAAACAGAGAACTTCACCCTACCTGTATATATATAGAGAGAGTTTATCCTATCTAATATTCTCCCTCACACAGCTGGCACAGCAGCAACTGTTGACATTTGATCTCCTTACTGTGTCACCACCTGTGACCTGACTGAGTGAGAACAGAATAAAACAAAAAAAAACAGAAATGCTCCCTGCTGCCCTGCATGTATTTAGAGGCATTGTCTGCCTAATGCCCTATCTGTGACTGAGCAGCACAACAGCAAACCTTGTAATTTGATCTCTCCGTGTCAGCTAGCTAAGCTCATTAAATTGCAGGAGCAGGGTGAGCTTTTTTACAGTTTTACCCCCTGCCCCAAATCTCCTGGCGGCTTAATCATATGTATACCGAGGGAGTGGGACACCCCACACTGGGGTGGGGCGGGACATTAATTAATTTAAGAGGGGGGGGGGGCTGGTTTCCTACACATGTATCCAGTAACAGAAACCCACCACAGAGATGTACAGGTCCTCTTTATTCCCAGGACTGTCCACCTAGATCCCCCATCATCTGATAAACACATAGAGACAATGTATTCAGTCAGTGTGTGTGTGTTTCCTACAGATGTATCCAGTAACAGAAACCCACCAGAGAGGTGTACAGGTCCTCTTTATTCCCAGGACTGTCCACCTAGATCCCCCATCATCTGATAAACACAGGCAATGTATTCAGTCAGTGTGTGTGTTTCCTACAGGTGTATCCAGTAACAGAAACCCACCAGAGAGGTGTACAGGTCCTCTTTATTCCCAGGATTGTCCACCTAGATCCCCCATCATGTGATAAACACATAGAGACAATGTATTCAGTCAGTGTGTGTGTTTCCTGCAGATGTATCCAGTAACAGAAACCCACCAGAGAGATGTACAGGTCCTCTTTATTCCCAGGATTGTCCACCTAGATCCCCCATCATCTGATAAACACATAGAGACAATGTAATCAGTCAGTGTGTGTGTTTCCTACAGATGTATCCAGTAACAGAAACCCATCAGATAGATGTACAGGTCCTCTTTATTCCCAGGACTGTGCGCCTAGATCCCCCATCATCTGATAAACACATTGTGATAAGCTTACCTTCCAGCGGCAGGTCCCGCGACGTCTCTGACGGGGGCCGCACTGCTGGCGAGTCTCCCACGCTGACATCTTCCGGCAGCATCCTCTGTCTCCCCACGGCGGTGAGTTCCAGCGCACGCATGCGCAATGCATTCAAACGGACGCGTGCGAGACCTGAAAGGTCTTATACCTTAAGGAGGCAGGTTTGAGCAACGTCAGTGGTGATGTAATTTTGATGACATCACTAAACAGAAGGTGCTGCTAAATTGGGAGTGGTTTCTGGGAATTTGTTTGCTGGTTCTTGGCCTAGCTAGCTGTATTTTGAGCTACATTGATATATTGTGTAGACGCACAATATACATGTACTCTAGTCAGTCAGTTGTGTGTAGTTATATATCTTTTAATTCACTTTTAATATTCTAGTAATATTATTGAAGTAACCTCTATTGTATATTTATCTGTGTACCGACCTTTTGCCTGCCTCTTGACCTCACTCTTGTCTGATCCTTCTGTACCTCTGCCATCTGATACACGTGTTAGACTCAGCCTGTCCCTAACTTCGCTATTGCCTGATCCTTACAATACGACTGACATCTGACTTATGTGTATCACCCTGCCTGTTTATTGACTAGGATATTGCCTAGCTACTCTGTACCTCGATATCTCTGACTTGTGCACGAGTTCGGCTTGGACCTGACTAATCTTTGTATTGTACTAGCTACGTTACCTTTTCACGCTCCAGCGTGATGCACATAGAGACAATGTATTCAGGCAGTGTGTGTGTTTCCTACAGATGTATCCAGTAACAGAAACCCATCAGAGAGATGTACAGGTCCTCTTTATTCCCGGGGTTGTCTACAGGAAGATCGCCCCACCCCCCACCATTATCAGGTGAGTGGAACTGAGTGTCATTAGAGACCCCAAATGATGTGACATAGTTTTCTGTTGTCTGTTTTTATCTGTGCTCAAATTATTAAGTGCTTCTTATTTTGTGTGATTAGGGTGGAGAACTGATACATGTAAGTGCTGTGGTTAAACAGGAAGTAGAGGAGACATATGTGAGGAGTGATCAGCAGTCTATGGAGGAGGGTGACATGATGAGGATAAAGAAAGAGGAAGAAGAAGAGATGTATGTGAGGAGTGATAAGCAGACTATGGAGGAGGGTGACATGATGAGGGCAAATAAAGAGGAAGAACAAGAGACATATGTGAGGAGTGATCAGTCCACAGAGGAGGTTGAAATCATGGGAACAAGTAAAGAGGAAAGAGAAGAGACCTATGTGAGGAGTGATCAGCAGTCTATGGAGGAGGGTGACAAAATGGGGACATTTAAAGAGGAAGAAGAAGAGACATATGTGGGGAGTGATCAGCAGTCTATGGAGGAGGGGGACATGATGAGGATAAAGAAAGAGGAAGAAGAAGAGGCGTATGTGAGGAGTGATCAGCAGTCTATGGAGGAGGGTGACCTGATGAGGACTAGTAAAGAGGAAGAAGAAGAGACATATGTGAGGAGTGATCAGTCCACAGAGGACGGTGAAATCATGGGAACAAGTAAAGAGGAAAGAGAAGAGACATATGTGAGGAGTGATCAGCAGTCTATGGAGGAGGGTGACATGATCGGGACAAATAAAGAGGAAGAAGAAGAGATGTATGTGAGGAGTGATCAGCAGTCTATGGAGGAGAGGGACGTGATGAGGATAAAGAAAGAGGAAGAAGAAGAGATGTATGTGAAGAGTGATCAACAGTCTATGGAGGAGGGTGACATGATGAGGACATCTAAGAAAGAAGACATTATTGCAGAGATGAGAATTGGTGAGTGATACACATTAGATATTCAATATTCTTAATAAACTGACTAACAAATACAGGGGTTGAACAAATTAATGGAAACACCTTGAAAATCAACAAAATATATTATAATATGGTGTAGGTCCACCTTTTGCGGCAATTACAGCCTCATTTATGAGGTGTTGATTCATACAAATTGTGAATTGTTTCCAAAGGAATATTAGCCCATTCTTCAGTTAAAACACCCTTCAGTTCTTTTAGAGACAATGGTGGTGGAAATCGATTTCTTACTTAAATCTCTAATAACGACCATGAATGCTCAATAATGTTGAGGTCTGGGGATTGTGGTGGCCAGATGAGATGCTCCACTTCATTAGAATGTTCCTTGTGCCATTCTTTAACAATTCTAGCTGTATGGATTGGGGCATTATCATCTTGAAAGATGGCATTCCCCTCCGGAAACAGTTCTTGAACCATAGGATGACCTTGGTTGCCCAAAATTCCTAAATAGTCTCGGCTGTTAATTCTTCCATGAAGAGAAATCGTTGGCCCAGCGGACTTCCAAGAAATAGCACCCCAGATCATCACAGAACCCCGCCATGTTTTATGGTTGGGAGAAGGCAGCCTGGATGATATGCTTCTTTCGGCTGTCTCCAAACGTACACTCGGCCGGAGGTCGGAAATAAGGTAAACGATGATTCATCGGAGAAAATCACATTTTTCCACTGCTCAAGGGACCAATTCTGGTGGTTTCTACACCACTCTAAACGCTTTTGAAACATTTGTCTTTGAGAGCAGAGGTTTTCTAATTGCAGTTCTTCCATGGAATCCAGATTTGTGCAGCTCCCGACGAACAGTTTTTGTGGAAACTGGGTTCTGTAGGTGTTTATTCAGCTTTGCAGTGATTTTAGGAGCCGTGGTCTTGCAAGCTTTTCTAACAATTTGATTTAGAGTCCGACAGTCTCTCTCAGACAACTTCGACTTTCGGCCACAACTGTGCTTTGCTGAGGACGTTTTTCCTTCTCCTTCACAGGTAGTCATTACTTTGGAGACAGTACCTCTTGAAATGCCAAGCATTCGGGCAGTTTCTGTTACAGTAGCACCTGCCATATGAGCACCAACACATTATAACCAACTTTTGTTTAAATATCTGTAAAAAACAATTATTTTAATTAAACATATCAAATAACAGAAATAATAAACAAAAAAAATTAACATATGTCAAGTTTTGATTGCTTAAAATGTTCAAAGATTATGATGCCAAAATGTTAGGTGTTTCCATTATTTTGTCCAACCCCTGTATGTCCCTGCTGGGCACAGTACAGATCATCTTCCTCTCAGTATGTGGGGTAATATTTCCACAGTTTCATGAATCTGCCCCTTTGATACAATGTAAAGCAGTCAGTGTACAGCTTGTATAATGGTGTAAATTTGCTGTCCCACCAACATAACTCAACACACAGCCATTAATGTCTAATCCGCTGGCAACAAAAGTGAGGACACCCCTAAGTGACAAATGTCAAAATTCTACTCAATTAGACATTTCAGGGCCCAATCCAATTCACTTATTTCCTAAGTTTTCTCCTTGGTGATGTTTTCATATCTTATCAATAAATGGCCTTTTAAGCCACCAGCAGGCAACAAAAAAATCAAAATTATTTTACAGTTCTTTTTCATTTGCAGAGTGTTGAGAAGTTATTTTAATCAGAACATGAAAAATGATGTCCTAGGAGAGAACTTAGAAGAGGAAGGGAATTGGTTCCGGCCCTTTCCCTCCCTGAGGTCATGTGACTGGTTAGTGTTACAGGTCTCAGGTGTGAATGGGGAGCAGGTGTGGTACATTTGGTGTTATCGCTCTCACACTCCCTCATACTGGTCACTGGAAGCTCAGCATGGATCCTCATGGCAGAGAACTATCTGAGGAGCTTAAAAAAGAATTGTTACTCCACATAAAGAGGGCCTAGGCTATAAGAAGATTGCCCACACTCTGACACTGAGCTGCAGCACGGTGGCCAAGACCATACAGAGGTTTAACAGGACAGGTTCTCCACACACTCTTTCAGACACGCACACAGACACAGAAACACACACAGATCTAGCTGCACAGCCTCTCTCTCTCCTTCTCTTGCTGTCCTACCCAGCCTTGCTGTAATCGTCCTGGCAGCAGGGGGTGGAGCTACATCCTGCCTGTGTGTGCTCCTTCCCTCCCTACCTACTGCATGTGAGAATAACTTCAAAGGTGAAAACTTAAGGACTGGAGTGATAAGACCACGCTCTCACTGTGAAAGCTTATCACTACACGTTAAGACATGCTACTTTAGTGAAATAACACTTAACATATCGATCAATGTGTGGGTGATGTTTTCATTTGCATTGTTATCACTGGAATGATCTTAATGAGTTGTGGCCATTGGGGTTGATTCACTAGCTGTAGTGCTGTTAGCTATTAGGGGAAGCCGGGGTTAGGAAGGTTTAAAAGTTATAATGTAAAAGAAACAGGGAGATTGGCCATTAGAGGATGGGCAACAGCGACATTCAAGGATAACTGGGGAGGAGATTGTGTCTCAGAAGTTCAGCAGAATAGGTGCCGTATCTATTCCTGACTCTCTCCTCTCTCACTTCAATTCTACAGTTACTATTTACATGCTATAAAACACAATGGGGTTGATTCACTAACTATAGCGCTGCCAAACAGCCCGACTAAACTACTGTTATGAGTGCTAATAGAGCAGCGCAACTTATTTCCTCTGGGCATGCTAAATAGCGGCCGCTTTAGTGAAGGATCGCTGGAGCAATACATCACTACCGCGTGGCAAGTCAAGGCAGCGGCCGTTGCTAAGTAACACACACTATGCTGCCACTAGCGCGTGTAGCGTGCACAGAGGAAATATTAAGCTAACTTTTAAACCTTCCTAACCCCAGCTTCCCCTAATCAGGCAGTCCTTGTTGTATATGTGGACGAGGTCAGCCAGATTCTCTGCTCTGTATGGCCTGACCTATATTCATCATGGGATATTATGTTAGTGACTTGTATAATTAGCTGCTGCAGCAGGACTTGTAATTCCATTAGGAATAACGGCCGTGTTGTTTGGCCTCGCTCTCCCTGACCTCCCCACACTGTAATCTTGGATTGCAGGTTACTATTACAGTAAAGCACTTTCTCCAACTAGAGCAGACATAGCCCCGCCCCCTTGTCATAGCCTCCGAAGAAGCGCTTGTGTGTGAAACTGCCGTCAGGCTCCCAGCAACCATCACCCACCATTATCCACCCCCGCACCGGTACGTGTTTAGTCTCTTCTTATGGACTGTGAGGAGATGATGTAACACACAGCCTACTTGTCTGCACATTGCCAAATAAAGGAAGCTGTACAGCAGTGCCGACCATCCTCTTTCCTTTCATCCCTAATGATAATTGTTCCTCCCCTCAGGATTCTCTAACAGGAAGTAATGATGTTTCTCTATTTGCAGGGCGGAGTCCCGGGATCAGGAACCTCTCAGAGACTCGTCTCTCTGTATCCACAGACTGTACAAAGGATGATGATGTCACTGGACAAGAGTCTCCTGCAGATATCCTGGTTACCCCAAATATCCCCCCAGACTCCCCTCACCTGTCTAATCCTGAGGGGCCTCATACCCAGCACAGCTCTCCCCCTGCTGGAGGGTCTTATTCCTGTTCCACATGTGGGAAATGTTTTACGGGGAAATCACAGCTTTTAAATCATGAGAAATCTCACACTGGAAAGAAGCCCTATACATGTGCTGAGTGTGGGAAATGTTTTGGGTATAAATCAAAGCTTGTCATACATGAGAGATCTCACACTGGTGAGAAGCCCTATTCATGTGCTCAGTGTGGGAAAAGTTTTGTTAAGAAATCACACCTTGTCAGCCATGAGAGATCTCATACTGGTGTGAAGCCTTATTCATGTACTGAGTGTGGGAAATATTTTGCTTATAAATCAAATCTTGTCGCACATGAGAGATTTCACACGAGTCAGAAACTTTATTCATGTGCTGAGTGTGGGAAATGGTTTACGGGGAAAGCACAGCTTGTCAATCATGAGAAATCTCACACTGTAGAGAAGACCTATTCATGTGCTGAGTGTGGGAAATGTTTTGGGTATAAATCAAAGCTTGTCATACATGAGAGATCTCACACTGGTGAGAAGCCCTATTCATGTGCTCAGTGTGGGAAATGTTTTGTTAAGAAATCACACCTTGTCACCCATGAGAGATCTCACAATAGAGAGAAGCCCTATTCATGTGCTGAGTGTGGGAAATGTTTTGCTCATAAATCAAATCTTGTTGCACATGAGAGATTGCACAAGGGTCAGAAACTTTATTCATGTGCTGAGTGTGGGAAATGTTTTGTGAGTAAATCTGGTCTTGTCATACATGAGAGATGTCATACTGGTGAGAAGCCCTATTCATGTGCTGAGTGTGGGAAATGTTTTGCTCAGAAAACAAATCTTGTCACACATGAGAGATCTCACACTGGTGAGAAGCCCTATTCATGTGCTGAGTGTGGGAAATGTTTTGCTCAGAAATCATATCTTGTCACACACGAGAGATCTCACACTGGTGAGAAGCCCTATTCATGTGCTGAGTGTGGGAAATGTTTTGTGGTGAAATCAGAGCTTGTCAGTCATGAGAGATTTCACACTGGTTTGAAGCTTTATTCATGTGCTGAGTGTGGGAAATGTTTTGCTCAGAAATCATATCTTGTCACACATGAGAGATCTCATACTGGTGAGAAGCCCTATTCGTGTGTTGAGTGTGGGAAATGTTTTGCACGGAAATCAGTCCTTCTCCAACATGAGAGATCTCACACTGGTGAGAAGCCCTATTCATGTGCTGAGTGTGGGAAATGTTTTGCACGGAAATCACATCTTGTCAGGCATGAGAGATCTCACACTGGTGAGAAGCCCTATTCATGTGCTTAGGGTGGGAAATGTTTTTGGCATAAGTCACAGCTTATCAGACACTTGTGTTGAGTGTTCTGATGCATGTTTTTTTTTTTTTTCTTTTTTTTACTATATTTACACAGAATGCTGAGGATTTTTCATGCTACTCAGTGCATTGGTTTATAAAGTGTTAAAGTCCCTGAACTGAAGTGACATGATGTGATAAATATGGGTACATTTAGTACTGAGCCTAGTTAGAACGTTCTTTCCTGGACAGAGATGTCGTCATACTGACGGGTTTAGGCCCCACCTCCTGAACCCGATAGGCCAGTTCAATTATTCTCTTTTTCTCATTCTCTTTTCCTGTCCTCGAATGGACAGTTCGATTTTGTTTTTTTCTTTTTTTCTTATTAGCTCTATTGCGCCGTGTTTTTTTTTTACTTGATTTTTGGCGTACTTACAGGAGGGGTTCAGCCTCTCCCATCTTGGCAGCAAGCACTGCGACCCCTAAATGGGGTTTAAACATGCTGGTGGGTCTCCCTCCACTCTCCATTAGCTGCGCTTTTGTTTTAATAGAAGACTACACAGGTAATATGTTTCCTTTTTTTATTGGCTGCATATTACATAGTTACATAGTTACATAGTTATTTTGGTTGAAAAAAGACATACGTCCATCGAGTTCAACCAGTATTTCTTTGAAGGAGGCTGGTTCTCAGGATAATGTTGATCATCAGGGGGTCGCTTCCGACTTGAAGAACCATCATCGCTGGTGCCAAGTTTGGCCATTTCTTCTCTATTAAATAATGTATATCTTTTGTCAGATGGAGGATGAACATCAGATGCAAGCACAGGATTCTGTTTCACAGGAGAGGTAAAGGAATGACTTGTTGGTCACGCTTTCCTCTGTTTATTTGGGGATTGAGCACAAGGGTGTCATTTTACATTATTTTTAAAGACACAGGGTACCTATTATTAAAAAAAAAAAAAAAAAGAGAGAGAGAACATTCTTCCTTATAGAAGCGGATTTCTTAGTGGAACATATTTCTTTTTTGTGTCTCCACAGTCCGCATGAGGGAGAAGGACAGCAGGTGTATAAAGGTCACCAGTCCTCAAAGCCGGTCCAGTCACAGTCAAGATCAAAGTCTGCAAGGGGTCCGTCTGCTGTATCCTCTTCTTATGATGCAAGCTCATCTAAAAGAAGATCACCTACCAAGCATAGGGGGAATTCTCATAAAGAAAAGAGACAATCACCTAAGAGACATTATTCTAGGAGACTATCTCCAAGCAGGAGGCATTCTCCTGATCTATACTATTCAAGTACATACTATGGATCGCGCAGAAGTCGTTCCCCAAGGCGCAGACACAGATCAAGAGGGAGATCTTGTGAAAGGAGATATTTACCATATTATGATTATTATGAGTATAGATCAAGGAGAGGATCTCATTCTCACTACAGTCGAAGTAGATCTCCTTTTCCAGCTCCTATAGAGCCTAGAAGACATTCTCAACCAGATAAATGATTGTGTTGGTCATGTGCACAGCCAGCCCTGCCAGATAAAATGGTCTGTGAGGAATGCTTCATGGAGCTTGGCAAGGATAAAGAGTCAGAATAACAACAAGTGATGTCTTTTTTATTCAGCAAGCTGCACAGGAAACATTCCAGAAGAGGGCAGCAGCTCAGCCGCCTCCATCAGCTTCTCAGTTGCAGTCTGAGGAAGGAACAGCGGTAGCGGGACTACCTCCTTTTGTTTTTTCCTTAGTTCCAGCTTTTGTAGCACAAATTAGATCAGCAATAAACTGGGAAGAGGAGAAAGACAGGCCACAAGAACCGGATAAATATTATCCCCATCTTAATAAGCATCCCACTAACTTCCCGTTTATGAAAGTTATAAAGGACATTTCTCTAAAAGAGCGGAGTAAAGTGGAACACAAACCGTCTTTATCTAACAGATTCGCTAAACTGTATCCTTTAAGTGAGGAAGACTCAAACATTATGGATTCTGTCCCTTTAATTGATGCATCCATAATGAGAGTTGCAAGACATGTCACCCTTCCCATGGATGACGCCGTTTCCGTTTCTAATCCTTTGGACAGGAAGGTAGACGAATATTAAAGTGGACCCAAATTAAAAATACAACTATGCACCATTAAAAAGTATTTGCTAAATTAGAATAATAAATAGCAGCATTTTTTTTGATGCATGTTGCAACATATGCATTTTCTAATATTTTAAATAGTAACCCCTCCCTCCTTTTTAAATTGCCGGCAAGAAACCGGCAGACTGTGGTGGGGTGGGAGTGTCCGGCAAAGGAGGAGAAGATGGGAGGAGGAGACCTTGCCTTGCCGGTGAAATAAAGTCTCGCGGTGTCTTCAGCGCTCCACGTGACGTCATCCGGCGGCGCCAGTCAAGGAAGTGCAGATGGACTGTCAGTGAGAAGACGGGAGACAGGAGGAAGACTGGTGCTGGAGACGCCGTGAGGAATCCGGAGCTGCTGCTGGGGACGCCAGGAGGATCCCGGAGCTGCTGCTGGGGACGCCAGGAGGATCCCGGAGCTGCATGCTGGGAGACAACAGGAAGACAGAGACGAACTCTGCCGATCGGAGCCAGGAGGAAGCAGCGTGCTCGGAGGGGAGGACAGAGATCTTGGATCCTCGCGAGGGAGCCGCTCGAGGACCGCGTGCTGGGAGAAGAGGACGGAGACCCTGCTACATTAGAGCCAGTAGAAAGGAGCGGGTGGATGTCGGTTCTGTGAGTATCAACTTTTTCCCCTGCAGCTTCACACAACACCTATAGGGGGGGGGGGAGGGGAGCGGGAGAGTATTGGGGGCAGACATTTGGCTATACTTGGGAGGGGGGGGGGTCTTATAGGGGCCAGCTGCTGACTATACTGCGGGAGTGGGGGACTATTGGGGGCAGGCAATTTCTATACTTGGGAGGGGGGGTCTTATAGGGGCCAGCTGCTGACTATACTGCGGGATTGGGGGCAGGCATTTTCTATACTTGGGAGGGGGGTCTTATAGGGGCCAGCTGCTGACTATACTGCGGGAGTGGGGGACTATTGGGGGCAGGCATTTTCTATACTTGGGAGGGGGGGGGGGGTCTTATAGAGGCCAGCTGCTGACTATACTGCGGGAGTGGGGGACTATTGGGGGCAGACATTTGGCTATACTTGGGAGGGGGGTCTTATAGGGGACAGCTGCTGACTATACTGGGGGACTATTGGGGGCAGGCATTTTCTATACTTGGGAGAGGGGGGGGGGGGGTCTTATAGGGGACAGCTGCTGACTATACTGGGGGAGTGGGGGACTATTGGGGGCAGGTATTTTCTATACTTGGGAGGGAGTGTCTTATAGGGGACAGTTGCTGACTATACTGGGGGAGTGGGGGACTATTGGGGGCAGGCATTTTCTATACTTGGGAGAGGGGGGGGGGTCTTATAGGGGACAGTTGCTGACTATACTGGGGGAGTGGGGGACTATTGGGGGCCGGTATTTTCTATACTTGGGAGGGGGGGTCTTATAGGGGACAGTTGCTGACTATACTGGGGGAGTGGGGGACTATTGGGGGCAGGCATTTTCTATACTTGGGAGAGGGGGGTCTTATAGGGGACAGCTGCTGACTATACTGGGGGAGTGGGGGACTATTGGGGGCAGGTATTTTCTATACTTGGGAGGGGGGTCTTATAGGGGACAGTTGCTGACTATACTAGGGGAGTGGGGGACTATTGGGGGCTGGTATTTTCTATACTTGCGGGGGGGGGGGGTCTAATAGGGGACAGCTGCTGACTATACTGGGGGAGTGGGGGACTATTGGGGGCAGACATTTGGCTATACTTGGGAGGGGGGTCTTATAGGGGACAGCTGCTGACTATACAGGGGGGAGTGGGGGACTATTGGGGGCAGGTATCTTCTATACTTGGGGGGGGGGGGTGGCTCTATATAGGGGACAGCTACTGGCTATACTGGGACGGAGGCGAACTATTGGGGACAACTACTGGCTACACTGGGGAATGGAGGACTACTGGGGGTAAATACTGGCTATACTTGGGGGGGGGGGGGGGGGTGACTATTGGGGGCAGCTACTTGCTATACTGGGGAGGGTGTACTATATGGGGCAGCTACTGACTATACTGAGGAGGGAGGGGGTAAGACTATTGGGGACAGTTACTGGCTATACTGGGGGGAGGGGTAACTATTGGGGGCAGCTACTTGCTATAGCTATACTGGGGGAGGAAGGAATACTAGCCATACCGAGGGAGGGTTCGCTATTGGGGATAGCTGCTGGCTATACTGGGGGGGACTATTGGGGACAGCTACTTGCTATAGCTATACGGGGGGGGGGGGGTGGCAGGGGACTATTGGGCAGTTACTGGCTATACTGGGGGGGACTATTGGGGACAGCTACTTGCTATACTGGGGAGGGTGTTCTATATGGGTCAGCTACTGACTATACTGAGGAGGGAGGGGGTATGACTATTGGAGGCAGTTACTGGCTATACTGGGAGGGGGAAGACTATTGGGGCAGGTACTGGCTATACTGGGGGGGGAGGGAGGAACTATTGGGGCAGGTACTGGCTATACTGAGGGAGGGGGTACTATTGGGGGTAGATAGTGACTATACTGAGGGAGGGGGTACTATTGGGGGTAGATAGTGACTATACTGAGGGAGGAGGTACGATTTGGGGCAGTTGCTGGCTGTACTGGGGAGGGGGGGCTATGTTGCCAGGTACTGGCTATACTGGGGGGACTATTGGGCAGGGCTGTGGAGTCGGAGCAATTTTGGGTGCCTGGAGTCGGAGTTGGGAAAAAATGCACCGACTCCTAATGAATTTAAACTGTAATTGAAATAGAAAATATGATAAAATGTTCTATTTCTCAGATAATAGTCATCATAAATAATTTATACATACAGTAATAGCTGTGCTTAGTCCACAATAATGAAATAAACCAATCAAAATTAGTTACTTGTGCTGTGTATATAGCTCTATCTCTGTATATAGCTCTATCTCTGTATATTGCTCTATCTCTGTATATAGCTCTATCTCTGTATATAGCTCTATCTCTGTATATAGCTCTATCTCTGTATATAGCTCTATCTCTGTATATAGCTCTATCTCTGTATATAGCTCTATCTCTGTATATAGCTCTATCTCTGTATATAGCTCTATCTCTGTATATAGCTCTATCTCTGTATATAGCTCTATCTCTGTATATAGCTCTATCTCTGTATATAGCTCTATCTCTGTATATAGCTCTATCTCTGTATATACCTCTATCTCTGTATATAGCTCTATCTCTGTATATAGCTCTATCTCTGTATATAGCTCTATCTCTGTATATAGCTCTATCTCTGTATATAGCTCTATCTCTGTATATAGCTCTATCTCTGTATATAGCTCTATCTCTGTATATAGCTCTATCTCTATCTCTGTATATAGCTCTATCTCTATCTCTGTATATAGCTCTATCTCTATCTCTGTATATAGCTCTATCTCTATCTCTGTATATAGCTCTAGCTCTATCTCTGTATATAGCTCTATCTCTATCTCTGTATATAGCTCTAGCTCTATCTCTGTATATAGCTCTAGCTCTATCTCTGTATATAGCTCTAGCTCTATCTCTGTATATAGCTCTAGCTCTATCTCTGTATATAGCTCTAGCTCTATCTCTGTATATAGCTCTAGCTCTATCTCTGTATATAGCTCTATCTCTGTATATAGCTCTAGCTCTATCTCTGTATATAGCTCTAGCTCTATCTCTGTATATAGCTCTAGCTCTATCTCTGTATATAGCTCTAGCTCTATCTCTGTATATAGCTCTAGCTCTATCTCTGTATATAGCTCTAGCTCTATCTCTGTATATAGCTCTAGCTCTATCTCTGTATATAGCTCTAGCTCTATCTCTGTATATAGCTCTAGCTCTATCTCTGTATATAGCTCTAGCTCTATCTCTGTATATAGCTCTAGCTCTATCTCTGTATATAGCTCTAGCTCTATCTCTGTATATAGCTCTAGCTCTATCTCTGTATATAGCTCTAGCTCTATCTCTGTATATAGCTCTAGCTCTATCTCTGTATATAGCTCTAGCTCTATCTCTGTATATAGCTCTAGCTCTATCTCTGTATATAGCTCTAGCTCTATCTCTGTATATAGCTCTAGCTCTATCTCTGTATATAGCTCTATCTCTGTATATAGCTCTAGCTCTATCTCTGTATATAGCTCTAGCTCTATCTCTGTATATAGCTCTAGCTCTATCTCTGTATATAGCTCTAGCTCTATCTATACACACACACACACACACACACACACACACACACACACACACACACACACACACACACACACACACACACACACACACACACACACACACACACACACACACACACACACACACACACACACACACACACACACACACACACACACACACACACACACACACACACGTAGCCGTGTCACGAATAGAGATGGTCAATGAGATGGAAATCATTTTGCGTTGATTCAGATTTATGCAAATGTACTCATCTGCTCATGAAATCAAATAATTTGATATGTTGTTAAAATTTGGTTTGGTGACTACGAATTAAATGGTACCTGAGAAGGATGAAAAGAAAAGTGTTATACATACCTAGGGCTTCCTCCAGCCCCCTTCAGGCTAATCAGTTCCTCGCTGTCCACCTCCACCACCTGGATCTTCTGCTATGAGTCCCGGTAATTCAGCCAGTCAGTGCTATCCGGCCACATGCCGCTCCTACAGCCAGGAACATTCTGCACCTGCGCAATAGTGCTGCGCAGTTGTAGTACGCTCCCGGCGGCGGAGTGTGTACATGCGCACTACGGCAGACTGGCTCAAGTACCTGGACTCATAGCAGAAGATCCAGGTGGCGGAGGAGGAAAGCGAGGGACTGATTAGCCTGAAGGGGGCTGGAGGAAGCCCCAGGTATGTATAAAACTTTAATTTCATCTGTCTCAGGTTTACTGTTACACAGTAGTACTATACTCTACATATGCACTCTCCACAGAGATGCAGGGAATCCACTGAGAATGTTGTGCACATTGAACACAGAGGTGTTGTCTATCACCCATAAACCTGGTTCAGATTGTACATGAAGAATGTGTAATAGAGGAAGAATCCCCTTATTCCCCTGCAGAGTACCTGCACATCACTCTTACATGTACCCACAGTTACATTGCCTAGGGCCTGATAGATGTTCTTTGTTCCAGTCTGTACCTTTTACAAGTACTCTTACCAAGGACTAGTTTTAGTCTATGACTAAAGGGAATAAATATGAGTCTCCATATCCTTCTCACTTCAGTTGTCTTCCTTAAAATTCCTAAGCGTTGGCAGTTGAGACGAATTTCATGTTACATACTTTCAATCAACAAGATTGTAATATGCAAATTAGAGGAGTCGGTGGAATCCTAAACTGAGGAGTTGGAGTCGGTGGGTTTTTGTACCAACTCCACAGCCCTGCTATTGGGGGCAGCTACTGGCTATACTGGGGGAGGGGAGACTACTGGGGGTAGATACTGGCTATATTGGGAGAGGGTGTACTATACAGTGGTTTGCAAAAGTATTCGGCCCCCTTGAAGTTTTCCACATTTTGTCACATCACTGCCTCAAACTTGAATCAATTTTATTGGAATTGCACCTTCTTTCACGGGTTTGCTGTGTTCCCCACATGGCTTTTCTGTTAACAATGGCTTTCTTCTTGCCACTCTTCCAGAACGGCCAACTTTGTACAGTGCATGACTAATAGTTGTCCTATGGACAGATTCTCCCACCTGAGCTGTAGATCTCTGCAGCTGGTCCAGAGTCATCATGGGCCTCTTGACTGCATTTCTGATCAGCGCTCTCCTTGTTCGGCCTGTGAGTTTAGGTGGATGGCCTTGTCTTGGTAGGTTTACACTTGTGCCATACTCCTTCCATTTCTGAATGATCGCTTGAACAGTGCTCCGTGGGATGTTCAAGGCTTTGGAAATCTTTTTGTAGCCTAAACCTGCTTTACATTTCTCAATAACCTGTCTGGTGTGTTCTTTAGACTTCATGGTGTTGTTGCTCCCAAGATTCTCTTAGACAACCTCTGAGGCCATCACAGAGCAGCTGTATTTGTACTGACATTAGATCACACACAGGTGCACTCTATTTAGTCATTAGCACTCATCAGGCAATGTATATGGGCAACTGACTGCACTCAGACCAAAGGGAGCTGAATAATTATGCACACCCCACTTTGCAGTTATTGATTTGTAAAAAAAAGTTTGGAATCATGTATGGTTTTCGTTCCACTTCTCACGTGTACACCACTTTGTATTGGTCTTTCACGTGGAATTCCAATAAGATTGATTCATGTTTGTGGCAGTAATGTGACAAAATGTGGAAAACTTCAAAGGGGCCGAATACTTTGGCAAACCACTGTATGGGGCAGCTACTGGCTATACTATGGGAGGGGGTACTAATAGTTGCAGCTACTGGCTATATTGGGGGAGAGGGCTCTATCTGGTCAGGTACTGGCTATACTGGGGAGGGTGCACTATAGGGGACAGCTACTGGCTATACTGGGGTTGAATCCTGTTGCCTATACCAGTGCTGGGCAAAGTTTGTCCCATGGGCAGGATCTGACCTGTGTGCGCTGTCACGCCAGCCAACAGGCGCCTGGATTGCTACATAGTACTGGGTCACGGGTGCTACCTATCCTAGGAGGGTGTTACATAATATTGGGTCACGGGTGCTACCTATCCTAGGAGGGTGTTACATAATATTGGGTCACGGGTGTTACCTATCCTAGGAGGGTGTTACCTATCCTAGGAGGGTGTTACATAATACTGGGTCACGGGTGCTACCTATCCTAGGAGAGTGTTACATAATAGTAGGTGACAAATGCCACCTACACTAGGGGGAGGCTGCATAATACTGGGTCTCATGCTAAATATAGTAGGTGGAGGCTACATCACCAACATAAATCTAGCTCACAACTACCTATGCTGGAGGCCCATACTAGGAAATTGCTATAAAATAACTGTGTGCTTTATTTTCATTGCTATTTGTAGAAGCCATGCCGAAGTGTTTTGCTAAGCGATGCAGTCATGTGACTGGCCAGAAGAAAGTCTATCCTAATGTTACCCTGCACCTTTTCCCAAAGACAAACAAGACACTTTTACAGTGGTTGAAGAACATCGGCGTACAAGAGGCAGACATTCCGCTGATCTCCAAGCAAATTTTGGAAGACAAGAATGGGGACAGGTATCGGTTATGCTCTTCTCATTTCTCTCCACTGAGTTATACCATGAAGAGAACTAAACGTACACTGAATAAGGATGCTGTACCAACCATTTTTGATCATGATGAATTGGGAGCACCTGTACAGGATGAAGCATGGAGCAGAAGAGTTGCTAAAAGATTACGAGTTGATTCAACCACTATTCCAAACAGTTTATGTCCACCTGTGTGTTGTCCATGTACAACATGTGTTTGCCCTTGTCATGGGGTACAGGAACAGTATGTGCAACCTCTACACTCCACTGCATACATGCAAACAGAGTCAGAGGATTTTCACGCTACCTACACAACTGATCCAGAAATAGAGCCACTGCTGTTGAGATCAGTAAGCATGGATCATACATACCACACATATAATGAACAACCACAGTCCATACCCTCCACTCCTCAAAAACAGTGCACAGAAGTATTGCCTAACTTTACTTCAACCCCCACAAATGAAAGGCAAAACCACAATTTCCCTGATCAGACTGGACCTTCCCTTATTTCTGCTTCTCTAAATGAACCCATGGAGCAAGGCCTTCAACTGGTGAGTCCTTTGTCGACTCCATCATCCTCCATTGCTAAAACACCAAAGGGGAAATACTACCTAGATGAGACCTATGTTCCCGATTATTCAGATCTGTCAGCTGACCAATGCGTTTCCTTCATGGATGAGGAGAAAAGAATAGAATTTGGTCCCCAGCTTCGACAAGAAGACCAATATGTCCGGGAAAGAAAATTTATAGTTTTTGAATCTTGTCTGGATGTCTTACTTTCAAAATTAATTTGCCCTGTTACTGATTGTTTTGAAGCTGTAATTGACCTTAGGAAGAGGACATTAGGCAGTATGCTTAGAGTTTACTGTACATGTTCTGAAGGACATAAAAGTAAATTGTGGGAGAGTCAGCCATGTGTAAAGCGATATTCCGCCGGTAATGTTATAATTGCCTCCTCCATAGTTCTCAGTGGGTCAACTTACACCAAATTTGCAGAGACATGCCAGTATGCTGGTATTGTAATGTTTTCCAACCCATCTTTTTTCAAATACCAGCGGAAATTTATCTTTGCCGGCGTTGATCACCATTGGCAAATTGAGAGATCCAGGCTGAAGAATACCTTGGCTCAGAAACCCCTATATATTTGTGGCGACGGACAGTGCGATAGTCCTGGCTTTTCAGCAAAGTACTGTGTGTACACTGTCTTGGATGTTGGTTCAAAGTCTGTTTTGGATTTTGAAGTCGTTCAGGTTTCCCAGACTACCTCGTCTGTCGCCATGGAGAAGAAGGGTTTCCAGATTGCGTTGGACCGTGTTAGAGAGGACTTTGAAGTGCATGTGGTTGGAACAGACAAACACCAGGGAATAAGAAAACTAATGGCAACAGAATATAAACATATCCCCCACCAGTTCGATTTGTGGCACTTCTCAAAATCGTGCAAGAAGAAGTTGGTTGAAGTTGCTTCAAAGTCCAAGTGCAGAGAGCTGAAACCATGGATAGGCCCCATTATAAATCATTTTTATTGGACCAGCAGAAACAGCCATGGTAATGCCACAGAATTCAGTTTGAAGCTGCACTCAATATTACATCATATAGTGAATGAGCATGAGTGGAGAGAAGGAGACACTACATATACATGTGCGCATGGCCCCATCGAGACTGAAAGAAGGGACTTGGTATGGTTAAAAAAAAATTCACCTGCATTTGAAGCTTTGCACCAGATGATTACAAGCCCAAAACTGGACAAAGACATCCCTCACCTAACAATGTACTGCCAAACTGGTGTTTTGGAGACCTTTCATAGCATGGCGCTGAAATATCGTCCCAAAAGAATTCATTTTACTATGGATTCAATGGAGGCCAGAACCAAATTAGCCATACTGGCCCATAACAAAAATGTAGACAGACCACAGGCTATGGTAAACAAAGAAAAAAAAGGATCACAATCTCGTGGCACCGCCCGCTATAAATTGGAATTTCCCCGTAGCAAGAAAAAGTGGGTGGTGCGCAAAGTTTTAGAACCCGTGCGGTTCCCTCACATTTTCCCAATGATGGGGGATATCCTCTGAATAGTTACCGGAGAACTGCAAACAGCATGGGTCTCCAAAAAATATTTACTGCCCTCCAGAGTAGCTCCTGTTGAGAGACCCAACAAACAAGAGGTAGTGAATGCTCAACGAACAAGGTTCCCAACTCGCTAGAGACATTACAAAACTGTGTGGCTTTCACTTATACTTGTCAATCACCTGTTTGTTTGTTTTTTTTTTTTTTTTAATATTTAAGGATTTGTTGAAACCTCTACATGATGTCTATTGACTTGGTATGGATCTCAAGGAAAACTTTGTCTAGGTAAGTAATAATAATATATTCTTGTATGTGTTTGTATGTCAATAGGTCTTTTTTATGTTCTTAAAATATTATGTTTCTGATCTCTTTCAGATTCCAGTTAATGGTTTTGATGGAAGGATGTTCCTGTAAATATATTTTATTAGCTTTTGTATATACCTTTTTTTTTCTTACTGCTTTTTGTGTACGGGCCAGTTCACATGGGTTTTAAAGCTCTGCAAAAACGCAGGAAGTGCATCCTATGTTAAAAATAGGACCCGCATCCACTCGTGCAGAAACATGGATCGCCATGGATCTGTGTGGCATGGAAGGAAAACATAAGAGTCTGGATTTGACATCTTTTTCTCGGACTGGACGGGAAAAGTGCCCAATGCAAGCCTGTGAGAACGGACACTATTGGATCTCACTAAGCTAGTTGCGGCATCTGCGTCGCCCTTTACCATCACAACCCGTCACCATCTTGATGTCATGCACATCCCGCTGTCCATCGCCAGCGCTTGACCCATTCTGAAGAGCCCGGAGGCTGACAGAAGCTTGGGGATTCTCCACGGGGCTGCAACAGAGATAATTCCTATTGGTTCATATTGAACCAATGAAAATTCTGCCTGTTGCTAGGCAGCATTGGACTGTTGCAGCCTATGGAGAGCCATGCTTCTGCTGGCCTCCAGGCTGTGGAAGGGACTGAGCGGCGGGACGAGCGCTGGCGGGGCAGAAAGGTAAACAACCGACACATATCGACACGCGGACCATGCCTTAACATCAAACGGGTCAAACGGATCCGTTGGACATGGATCCGATCTGTTGGACATGGATCCGATCTGGAACCGGAAAAGTGTGGACTGAGCCTAAGGCTATAATCACCGTATTCCATTGCAGTGTCCAGAATCGTACAATAGAATTGCTGGATTGTCGCAGTGCAATTATATTGTAATGGTATGTTCAGTTTGGGTGTATTTCTTCCGCATATCGGTAGGTAGAAAAACAGTCTTGTAAAAATAATACCTTTTTTAATAGCTAACTGATAAAGTTAAATAATGCAAACTTTCTGGGATCTAGTCCCCTTCTTCAGGCATATTTCCAGATGTAAGCTGAAGTAAAACACTGATGCAGGTAAATAGTAAACACAAAGATGGCAGTTGTGCTGGTTACTATCAAGCAGTCATATGTCAGGTGGTCAGTAGCCTGGAGCCAGTGAGCTCATGCAAGCACACATGAAATCTAGCAGCTCATTGGCTCCAGCCTGCTGATCACCTGACATCTAACTGCTAAACCGTAACCAGCACAACTGTCATCTCCGTGTTTACTATTTACCTGCATGAGTGTTTTACTGCAGCTAACATCTGGAAATATGCCTGAAAGGGAACTAGATCCCAGAAAGCTTGCATTATTTAACTTTTATCAGTTAGCCATTAAAAGGTATTACTTTTACAAGACTTTTTTTTTCTACCTACATACTGTAATTTGTTTGGCTAACACGGTACAGAAACATTTTTTACTACTATCATTATGCATATCGGTGTAAGTGGTCGACTTATCCTTACAATAGCAGTATGATGCCACATAATGTTACTTAGAAATGGTATGGATTAAGCCTGAACGATTTATCGTTTTTATAACAAATTTGTAATCACGGAAATTATGTTTCCGTCATCACAAAAGCGGCAGTTTTTGATGATGTAGTACGCCCTCCTGCTGTGCAGTAGTAACTGTCCAGAAATGTCCTTCTGCTGTGAGCAGCTCTGTGTACAAATAACAGAGGCTCAGCTGCTGTGTATCAGTGAGTGCTGGATAAGTGTGTGCTAGTGCTGCAGGATGTGTGCATCAGTGAGTGCTGTATATGTGTGTCTGTGTGCTGCAGGATGTGTATCAGTGTGTGCTGCAGGATGGAGAAGAGTGTGTGTGCATATCACTCAGTGAATTGGCAATCAAAATCCCCTGCCCCCCACACACAGCATACCTTTACCCTACCTAACATAAATCGTGCAATTCAATCTTTTCCTAAAATCGTTCAGGCCTAGTATGGATTCATACCATGTATGTTTAGTAAGCATAGCTATATTTTGATCTGTTGCAAATCTCATGATGTGAATGCAATATTTCAAGTTCAAGTACAGCTTTTTTTTTTTTTCCCAGATATGTAATGCACAACTGTGAACATTATCCAAGTGGACATTTGAGAAAGAAACAGTTATTGATCGCCTATGTGGGGTCAGGAAGGAATTTTTTTTTCCCTGGGTATGGCTCGATTGGCCATATTTTGTACCCAGGTTTTTTTTCGTCTTCCTCTTTCTCAAAGTTTTTTTTTTTTTTTTTTGGTTGGTTCAATAGTTTTACATATTTTTATTGGTTTTGGCTATCAGCAATGGACATTCTAAGGGAGTCGTTACTCAAATCAATAAAGTAGCAGTTTGAACCCCACTTGTATTTGTTTTGTTTTTTTGGGAATGTAAAATAATGTGTAAATGTCATGTGGTAGTAAATGATAGTTGTATTGGACACACAGTTATGTAATTTGCACAGCAAGGCTGTTTATTCAAACTGTACTGTTCCCTGTTCTATCACACACTGTACCTGTACCACTCCTCCTGGATGTTCCCCCTCTCCACAGACTACACATTTCAACTGTACATGGGCAAGTGCAGGGTCACTGGATTGTTTGTGCACTTTTGGCTCAAACCCACTTGCAGCCTTTTCTCAGCTTTAGTGATTGGAAAAGCTCTTGCTAGTGCAGTGGGAGATTTTTATAAAATCACATTGCTGAAGTGGGATCACACCCATAGCATTACATTACTAAGTGCTTTTCAAATCACAAGTGCTTAGAATTGCCTTAGTAATGTACTGCTAGTGAGTTCCAGGCCAAAGAGTATGTACTTGTGCCCTGTCTGGGTAATTAGAGGGAACAGATGGATTATAAGGCTTGAGTGGGTGTTGATGAGCTAGACTGAAAAATAGCATACAGCGTTGCAGGCTTACGTAGTGCAGGCATAGAAACCATTGTAATTCAAATTGGATGTTATCAAACCCACAGGGGAACTTCACTAAATGATTATCTACCCTCTAAGAGAAGTGTGTGTGTGTGTATGTATGTATATTATACTATGGAACATTTTCATGATTTCAACAAAATTATTTATTGGAAAATATACATTGAGTAGCAAGTCTTTTATTTTAGAACTTAAAATTCAACCATATCGGCTGCATCGTAATCCAGGCTGCAAAAAAATCCAGCATATACACCATCAGGATCAGGAAAAGTATTTCGAACACATTGGACAGCACAGGAAGGTATAGGTCTACGGACTCCTTTCCCCAAGTACCCATAGATCCAAGAAGCAAATGACCTGTAGGCAGTTTTTCGTAGCCTCCTGTAAGACAGTGAAGTTAATTACTAAAAGGGTACTTTAACATCTCAGTAAACATTTAAAGAGAACCCAAGGTGGGTTGTAAGAATCCTATTAGCACACAGAGGCTGGGTCTACATATAATGCCCAGCCTCTGTTGCTATACTGTTTTCCCTCAGGCCCCCCTGCGCTCTGCTGTCCCTCAAATCAAATGAGCAACACGCACAGTGTTGATAGCCGTCTGTTTACCTCTGCACTGTCACTCTTGCCACTCCCCCACCTCCTCTATAGGTCCGCTCCCCATCTGCGTCCATTCCCTCCAATCAGCGGGGCGGAAAAGGACGCAGGCGGGGAGCAGCCACATAGAGGAGGCCAGGGAGCGGTGACAGTGCAGATGTAAACAGTTGGCTAGTCATGTCGCTAGCACAGACTTTGATTTATGGGGGACAGCAGAGTGCAAGGGGGCCTGTGGGGGGGGGGGGGAATTATATGCAGACCTAGCCTCTGTGTGCTAATATGATTATTAGAACCCACCTCGGGTTCTCTTTGAATCAAAACAATTACCTGTTGTAATCCTTCTCAGGTGGATGGCTTGTATTTTCTTTATGTGCCCTAAATTGTATAGGCACATTTATTGGATGTGCCACCATAGTTTGAAAGGTTGTACATTCAATTATGCATTCATGCGCATCAGGTATAAATGCCTCAATTTCAGCATGTTCTCTGCAGCATAAACCTTCCGCTTCCGATGGCATGGCTATGCAGTTGCCACATAGGCACCAATTAGCATGTCCAATTCTGGTCTGTGGGTTCTCCGAACATGCATTACCTTCCCTGCGTTCTTCTGATAGAGGAACAGAAGGATTTACCGGCCAACTTGGATCATCCACCGGTAATGGAACATGAGCCAATAGGTCTGCCATTAGAATCTGCCTCTGAAAGGATAAATAATAAAAAATACCTATGTATATTTGTATAAATTATGTTCTAGCAGTATAAAAATTCACTCATGCACATGCAGTATTGTACTATTGTACAAAGTATATTTAGTGCAGGAACATGTCTACACAATATAGTTTGGTTACAGTCAACCAATGGAAAGGTTATAATCCCAATTGTATAAGGTCATGTACCCTTACTCCTGGGTTTTGTATTTGTTTAAAATTTTTGGGATGTTACAGTACTCATTGTATGCAGCAGCTCCATAAAATTGTAAGAAGGTGGCCATACATCAGGCAACTTGGTGGCTGATCGACCATCCGATTTGATTGGTATCGAAATGGATTAAAATCAGTGCGCCAAGTGCATGCATTATACATTACCTATCCGTGACCGGCAGTTTTCCCTTTGCTGCTTCTGGGTGCATTCTGCTTTCCGTACATGCACACCCTACATGGGTTTCTACTAAGGGTGCACGTGTGACATCACACACGTGCGCGCCCTTACTAGGAAAGCACGTGGGGTGCGTGTCTTTGCAGAATGCAGGATTCCCAGAAGCAGCAGAGGGAGAAGCGCAGGCCGCAAACAGGTAATGTATACTTTACACTGGGCACATTTTTCATTAGGGGACAGCAGCGAGGCAGGCGGACTGACGCAGTGCACAAGGCCAATTCAAGATCGAATTCAACATGAAATAGATTGTGAATTGGCCTGAGGTGTATGTTCAGCTGAAAAATTTATCTTATCAGATTCGATTAGAGAGAAATACTAAACCTGGTGTGTTCATGTTCCAGGAGCGTCTTGTACATGTTCTAGCCCAAATGGTGTCCTCGTGTGACCCCATTTGTCCTGATGTGTGCTCCTGTGTCACCCATATGTGCCCAGTGTGCCTCCCCATGTGTCCTTCTGTGTCACCCATACATTCTCCCTTTCTACTTCATGTGTCCCCTTCTGTCCTTCCCAGCATGTCTTCTTTCCCACCCACTTGCGTCTCCTGGTCCCCCTCCCGCCAACCGACCCCCCCCCCCCCTCCCCCCCGTGCTGCAGTGCAGGTCTCCACGCTACTTCTCGATCTTGTGTCCGGCTTGTACTGATGACGCGATCAGTACAAGCCGGACACAAGCGAGAAGTAGCGTGGAGATGGATGTCTGCATTCACCGCTGTCGCTTGGAAGGTAAGCTGCCGCTATACATTACAGCACAGGGGGGCCAGGAGAGACTAGGGGGGAGGGAGAGGAGGCTAGCGCAGAGGTATGACATCGCCACGGGAGCATTGATTAGGTAAGTTGCGGCTGTGCACTGCAGCACGGGGGACCAGGAGACGCAAGGGGGAAGTGGACACAAAGGCAGGGAATTCCCAACATGGCGGCGGGTCGTATCGGCAGGTGTTCGGAAGTTGGGGATTTGCCGTATAAGACGCAGGGACTTTTTCCTCCCCATTTTTGGGGGAGAAAAAGTGTGTCTTATACGGCGTAAAATACGGTATATGTCATGTATGGGGCAATTTGTGCATGATCTGATATGATTTCACATGTTGTCTCACTCCATTTGTCAACATACTTGAGACATTACTGTTCCATGTATGTGGCAAATGTAGTGAAACAACATGTGAATCACACCTAATGAAGGGCAGATAAATTGGCAGGACTGCCAGGCAACTAGCAGTAAATACATATTGCTGCCACCTTATGGATCAGAGTTTAGGTTCTACAAATTTACAATGTATACATTACCCGTACTGCCCTCTCCTCTTCTGTCATCATGTCAACAACTGCAGCCATGCCTTTGGGAATTACAGTAGAGTTACTGTGCTGTGACGAAATAATTGATTTACATTATGTAAATTTTCACATAAAACATTTACCTATGCAAATAAAAAAAAAAATATTACAGAACTTACATTTTCTTCAGAATTTTCCAAATCAGAGACGTTCGAGTCTGTTTCTGATAATATTACTGACTCCACTGTAGACTCTGAAGTAGTTGAAGAAATGGAAGTTTCCACCTCCACAGCTAAGTTCACTAGAGCCTCTTCATCAGCCATGATAAACACTGAAAAATAGGGTGTAAAATAATGTATTGCATACATATACCAGTGTGACTCCCTCTCTCCACCTCCATGCGAGTGAGGACACATCACTCCACCTCCATGCGAGTGCGACTCCCTCTCTCCACCTCCGTGCGAGTGAGGACACATGACTCCACCTCCGTGCGAGTGAGGACACATGACTCCACCTCCGTGCGAGTGAGGACACATGACTCCACCTCCGTGCGAGTGAGGACACATGACTCCACCTCCGTGCGAGTGAGGACACATCACTCCACCTCCATGCGAGTGCGACTCCCTCTTTCTACCTCCATGCGAGTGAGGACCCATCACTCCAACTCCATGTGAGTGCGACTCCCTCTTTCTACCTCCATGCGAGTGAAGACACATCACTCCACCTCCATGTGAGTGCGACTCTCTCTTTCTACCTCCATGCGAGTGAGGACACATCACTCTACCTCTGTGTGAGTGTGACTCCCTCTTTCTACCTCCATGCGAGTGAGGATCCATCACTCCACCTCCATGCGAGTGAGGATCCATCCACACACACATTGACACACTTTGTTTTCTCCAGAAAACACAAACTGTAGGTGGGTTATGAAAGGTTTGAAAAACACAAGGGGCTAAAGCAGACCAAAAATTCCTCTCACCAAAAGCAATGTTTTACTCACCTTTCTGTCTCTAAAAGTTGCTCAGCAGATTGCCTACAGAAATGACAGATTCTCCTCTGTTTGTATTGTCACTTCCTTGTTTAGGAGAAAAAAAAACACAGGCTGCTACTGATGATGTCACAGGGGAGGTGATCTCAGCTTGTGTGAGATTTCACATAGACGACACCCATGTGTGGGAGGGCAGCTGATGACAAACACACCCATGATTTTGAACCTCCTACTAAGCTCAGAAGAAATGGCTGCCCCCTGTTTAACCCTGGTTATGAACAGAAAAATGAAAAAGGCATGCACTGAAATGCTCATGTTCATGAATGAGTGTTTATTTATCTTTGTATGTGTCAGGGTGGTACAACTACATATTTTGAATTAAAAAATATTTTGGTTTGGGTCCGCTTTAAAAAAGCATTCCTGGCAGCAGGATCAGTATGTAAACCTGCAGTGGCATTAACTTCTCTTGCAAAAGCCATAAAAGTTTGGGTTGATAACATTGAAGTAGCCCTAAACTCAGATATGGATAGGCAAGATATTATCAAGGCTCTTGATGAATTAAAACTTGCAAGTGACTTCATCAGGGAGGCAGCAATGGATACCATCAGCTCTTCAGCCCGTTCAATGTTACACAGTGTAACAGCAAAGAGGGCCTTATGGCTGAAACCTTGGTCGGCCGACCAATCATCAATAAATAACTGGTGTAAAATACCGTTTGACGGCAAACATCTTTTCGGGTCAGAAATGGATACTGCTATAGCAAAAGTGATAGGAGGAAAATCCGGACTTTTGCCGCAGGATAGAAAGTCGAAACCGTTTTGTCAACAAGGGAATAAGAGACAGTCCTCAAATAGATTCCAGCAAGCACGTTCCTATAGACCAGCCAAGCAATTTTATAAAAATAGGAAGGGGACGCAGTCGTTCTTTCTCAAGTCTGGAAGATCTAAGCCTACACCAGGAACAAGTCAGAACCCAAAGCCTTTCTGAAGGTGCGACCACTCAGGTGGTTCCAGTGGGGGCAAGATTGCGTTCCTTCTGGGCCGTCTGGGTGGAGGCGGTCGGGGAAGTGTGGGCTCTGAAGACATTACAAAAAGGTCACTGCTGGAAGTTCAAAAGGTTCCCTCCGAGATCAAGATTTGTGGAGACAAGATTGCCTCAGAAAAAGCAAAAAAGTCAAGTTCTATTGGAATATGTAGATTCTCTAGCTCAAAACAATGCAATTATTCCAGTTCCAGATCAAAAGCAGTTCCTAGGTGTCTATTCTCCCTTATTCTTAGTCCCAATGTCGACAGGAGGATGGCGACCGGTTCTGGACTTGAAGTTTTTAAACAGCCATATAAAAATTCATCGATTCAGGATGGAATCTCTGCAGATCATTATAAAAGTATTGAGGATAAACGATTGGATGACAACAGTAGATTTGTCAGATGCATATCTCCATATTCCAATCAAGTACAGTTTTCAAAAATACCTAAAATTTGCAGTCAATTCCAAAGTCTAATGTTCGGTCTCTCCACAGCACCCAGGATGTTTACAAAAGTACTTCTTCCAGTAATTGCCACATTCAGGCAGAAGGGCCTGAGAGTTTTTTTTTTTATCTGGACGACATCTTACTAGTCAATCAGGATCGCTCAATTCTGATAGATCACCAAAAGATGTTGCTAAGCAATTTACAGACACTGGGTTGGGTGATGAACTTTCAGAAAAGTCAGTTGGATCCTTTACAGGATATGATATTTCTAGGAGCCAGGTTTGTCACCTATCAAAACAAAGTTTGCCTACCAGATCAGAAGATCTTATCGATACAGCAAAAAGTCAGGTCAGTACTGTCTCTAAATTATCTGTCGACCAGGGATTGCCTAAGCCTATTGGGAACATTCTCATCAGCAATCCCTATGGTGAAATGGGCACACTGGCATCTCAGACCATCTGCAGATCTTTTTTCTGAGGCAATGGAACAAGAATAACATGTTTTAGACATTCTTTCTACCTCCCAAAGTGAAGAATTTGCTACATTGGTGGACGTTGGAGAGGAACTTGAAGTCTTGTCATCAAATTCAGCAGGAATTACCAATAATTGTAACATCCGATGTGAGCCATCCGATGTGAGCCTGACAGGATGGGGAGCTCATTTCAAGGGCACCAATTCAGACTCCCTCCAACATTCTGGAGCTCAGAGCAGCATTTCTTGCTTTGAAGTAATTCCATCATCTGATTGTGGGAAGATCGGTGCTTCTCCAGATAGACAATGTATCTGCTGTGTGTTACATAAGAAGGCAGGGAGGAACAAGGAGTCATGCTCTTCTACAAGAGACTGCTCATGTGATATCTTGGGCACAGAGACATTTAACAAACTTAACAGCAATTCATCTTCCAGGTCCACAGAATACTCTTGCGGACCGGTTGAGCAAGCACTTTTCAAGTCCCCACGAATGGAGTCTGAACAACAAAGTATTTCAAATGATTGTGCAGAAGTGGGGTCTACCTCACTTGGGTCTGTTTGCTTCAGTAGAAAATTGCAAGATACCGAGGTTCTTCTCACGCTATTACCATCCAGCAGCAGCAGGAACGGACTGTCTCATGACTTGGTGGAATTTCAGTCTGGGGTATGCCTTCCCTCCGTTTCCACTAATACTGACATTTCTTCAGAGACTCAGATCAGAATGCTGCACGATCATCCTTATGGTGCCATACTGGCCTCAGAGGCCTTGGTTTACTCTACTATTGGAAATAAGCCTAGAGGACCAAATCGGACTTCCGAAAATTCCGAATCTGCTACAACAGGGGGACTTGTACCTGAATGTGAACAATCTAAGTTTGATGGCGTGGAGGTTGAGAGGCGGAAATTCCTAGCTTTAGGTTGCTCCACAGAAGTTACATCCACCCTGTTAAAAGCTAGAAAAGTGTCAACAAATTCAACCTATCACAGAATATGGGGGAAATTTGCCAACTTTGCAGCAGTCAATAATTTTGATATGTTAACTCCTAAAGTGCAAGACATTCTCAGTTTTCTGCAAACAGGAGTAGACATGAAACTGAGCCTTTCGGCTATTAAAGTACAAGCTTCAGCCCTTTCTGCTTTAACCAATCACAAATGGGCATTGAATCCTTTGGTTATTCAGTTTATGTAATAGATAGCGGAGATACCGCCGCAGAGGCAAGCAGCATGGCAGCTATCTCCGCGTATCAGCCAGCGGCCTCTGCCGCGCAGTTACATGCTGCTGCTCTGCCTGGTCCTTCTATTGCACATAGATTGAGGGCTACGCGCGCGCGCACGCCAGGCGACAGGACCTTTATGCGAATAGAAGGGGAGTCAGCTGATCTGCCAAGTCATCTGACTACAACGGTACTTTGGATTGGCTGAGTGATGGGGGCGGCGCTGCGGGGCATCTCTGTATATATAGTACTAGTCTGTCAGTTGCCCCGTGTCTGCTGTTGCGAATGCTATCGTGTTAGTGCTCAGACCCTAGTCAGATCCCAAAGTGTGCTAGAACCAGCTGGAGCTGGGGATCCACACTTAGCCAGATTCTGTTGATAGCTTAAAGTACTAATTGCATTGTATTATCTGTTATGACCTTCTGCTTCCTTTGACTATTCTCCTGCTTGTTGATTCTGTACCTCTGCTCATCTGATTCCTGTTGCCGACTCTGCCTGAACTTAACACTGAATCAGCCTTCTGTCTTTGTACTTTATCTGTCCGTATGTTCCCTACTCTGCTTGTCTGACCTTCCTGTCCTCACCAGGGATTAGAAGGGCCTAAAGAAGTTCATGTAAACTCAACAAGAGGAATGGCAGCTTCATGGGCTTCTTTTTCCAAAGTCTCAATGGACACTATCTGCAAAGCAGCCAGTCGGTTCTCTCCACATTCATTCTTATAACATTATCATGTCAATCCTGCATCTCTTACTTCTCTTACATTTGGAGAAGCTGTGTTTATGCATTTTCCCTCCCTCTCTGTCTGATTTTGTATAGCCCATCAGTATGCCGACATCTCTGTCCAGAAAACAGGAAAATTGTATACTTACCTTCGGTAATTTTCCTTTCCTGGAACAGAAGATGGCGGCATACGAATCCCACCCTCTCGTCCATTCGAGGACTGATTTTCATGAGAATGGCGGGGGTTCCTTTTAATTTATAATTGAACTTTCCTATCGGGTTCAGGGGGCAGAACATAAACCCATCAGTATGCCACCATCTTCTGTTCCAGGAAAGGAAAATTACCGAAGGTAAGCATACAATATTCCTGTTTCTCTTCACTTTTTTTTATTTTTCAATGTAAGGGTTACTAAACCAGGTGCTTTAGCTATACAAATGAGGCAAGATCTGTAGTCATATGCAGCCATGGCACTCCTGAAGAGTAAATCAAAGCCAAAACACTTATCTGGCTGAACAAACACTCCTGATAACACAAAAGTGCTGAAATTATCATTATTTGTTTTTACTGGGATCTGAATAAACCAGATTTAAAATTACACTGATTTTGCTGCTGTGCATAATTTAGAGTCAGGATACAACCCCTTAAAGTGAAAATAAGAATGTGAGACTCCAGGAAAGTTCTATATAACATTGTTATTTACCTGCTGTGAGCTGCAGATGTGGGGATATTAGAAGCTCCCATTCATCCAGACTGAACTGAGGACAGGATATTTCCCTCTCTCTGTGTCTCTGTTTTACAGTCAACAGCCCAAGTTCACCAGGAACTGTCCACCGGCGAACAGTTTGGGCCATCTCTACCAGCGACCGGTACAAACTACACAGAGTGATTAGCACTGTGGAAAATATCATTGGATCATCTCTGCCACCTCTCAATCTCCACACAGTAAGAATGAGGTCAAGGGCCACCAAGCTCCTCCCACTGGGCTGCCATTATAGGACCATCTCCTCTAGAACAAACATGCTTAGCAGAACCATCAAGCGTTCCTCCTGCTGAACTCTCTCCCTCCCCTGCTGAGCCCGCCCTCCTGCTGAACTCTCTCCCTCCCCTGCTGAGCCCGCCCTCCTGCTGAACTCTCTCCCTCCCCTGCTGAGCCCGCCCTCCTGCTGAACTCTCTCCCTCCCCTGCTGAGCCCGCCCTCCTGCTGAACTCTCTCCCTCCCCTGCTGAGCCCGCCCTCCTGCTGAACTCTCTCCCTCCCCTGCTGAGCCCGCCCTCCTGCTGAACTCTATCCCTCCCCTGCTGAGCCCGCCCTCCTGCTGAACTCTATCCCTCCCCTGCTGAACTCTATCCCTCCCCTGCTGAACTCTATCCCTCCCCTGCTGAGCCCGCCCTCCTGCTGAACTCTATCCCTCCCCTGCTGAGCCTGTCCTCCTGCTGAACTCTATCCCTCCCCTGCTGAGCCCGCCCTCCTGCTGAACTCTATCCCTCCCCTGCTGAGCCCGCCCTTCTGCTGAACTCTCTCCCTCCCCTGCTGAGCCTGCCCTCCTGCGGTAATCCTACCCCTCAGTCTGCAGAGACTTCCCTGTGCCCGCTCCGGTCCTCCACACACCGCAGGGGTGCAGCACCCTCCTAGCACCTCTGTAGCGCAATATCGCCTGCCCAGGTATATTATTACCCAGGGCTGTGGAGTCGTGGAGTCGGGCAATTTTGGGTGCCAGGAGTCGGAGTCGGGAAAAAATGCACCGACTCCGACTCCTAATGAATTTGTAACTGTAATTAAAATAGAAAATATGATAAAATGTTCTATTTCTCAGATAATAGTCACTAAAAATAATGTATATATACAGTATATATACAGTAATAGCTGTGCTTAGTCCACAAAAATGAAATAAACCAATCAAAATTAGTTACTTGTGCTGCTTCAATAAAGCAGTCCACGTATTTTTAAGGTCAGATATACAGATCTGATTGTGACTGTATATATGATGTGTACACAGGAATCTCTTATATATACTAAATAACATCTATGCTGTAAGAATAAAGCCTGATGTGTAGCTGTGTCACTAATAGAGATGGTCAATGAGATGGAAATAATTCTGCATTGATGCTGATTTATGCAAATGTATGCACTCCCTTTGCTGATGAAATCAAATAATTTGATATGTTGTTAAAATTTGGTTAGGTGACTACAAATTAAAGGGTACCTGAGACGGATGAAAAGTAAAGTTTTATACATACCTGGGGCTTCCTCCAGCCCCCTTCAGGCTAATCAGTCCCTCGCTGTCCTCCACCACCCGGATCTTCTGCTATGTGTCCTGGTAATTCAGCCAGTCAGAGCTGTCCGGCCGCATGCCGCTCCCACAGCCAGGAACATTCTGCACCTGCGCAATAGTGCTGCACAGGTGTAGTATGCTCCTGGCGGCGGAGTGTGTGCATGCGCACTACGCCCGACTGGCTCAAGTAGCTGGACTCATAGCAGAAGATCCAGGTGGTGGAGGAGGACAACGAGGGACTGATTATCCTGAAGGCAGCTGGAGGAAGCCCCAGGTATGTATAAAACTTTAATTTCATCTGTCTCAGGTTTACTTTGTAACACAGTAGTACTATACTCTACATATGCACTCCCCACAGAGCTGCAGGGAATCCACTGAGAATGCTGTGCACATTGAACACAGAGGTGTTGTCTGTCACCCATAAACCTTGTTCAGATTGTGCATGAAGAATGTGTAATAGAGGAAGAATCTCCTCATTCCCCTGCAGAGTACCTGCACATCATTCTTACATGTACCCACACTTACATTGCCTAGGGCCTGATAGATGTTCTTTGTTCCGGTTTGTACCTTTTACAAGTACTCTTACCAAGGACTAGTTTTAGTCTAAAGGGAATAAATATAGTAGTCTACATATCCCTCTCACTTCAGTTGTCTTGTAAAATTCCTAAGCGTTGGCAGTTAAGAGATGAATTTCATGTTACATACTTTTAATCAACAAAATTGTAATATGCAAATTAGAGGAGTCGGAGTCGAGGAGTCGGAGTCGGTGGAATCCTAAACTGAGGAGTCGGAGTCGGTGGATTTTTGGACCGACTCCACAGCCCTGTTATTACCCTCATGCTGTAAATGTTTTCCACCTACACTACTTGACTATTGTTCTTGGTATTGTCTGCCAATGTCTGTTTATTTGTTGCCAATAGTAAAGCAGCGCAGCTTAATGACAAGAGCGAGAGGTAAAAATCTCCAGTGCACTCTATACTGTGGTAGTGCTAACTTACGCATATTCCATTAGCTTAACGGGCGCGCCACTGAACCTGCCTTGAGCCCCTGGCTTCACAGGATGAGATCCTAGCACTTTGATTAGCCCAATAGGCTGCTTGTCACGTGACAGGAGGCCTATTGGGCCAATCAAACAGGGAGCACCCGTTAAGTTAATAGAGCGCGCTTAAAGAATAAACCACATAGTGATAGTAACAAAGGTAGAAAAGGATGAATTATACAAGTATGCCTGGTATTTCAAATATTTAAACAATGTGTACACAGTTCATTATTTTAGTTAAGATTCAGAGTTGAACAAGTTTATGGCAGATGGGAAAAAGCTGGTTTTCAGTCTGTTTGTGTGTATGCTGATTGATCCAAATGTCTACCTGATGGAAGGAGCTCATACAAGGCGTTTCTGGGGGAGGGTTGTCCTTGATAACGTTTTTGGCCCTTCTCATAGAGCGAGTCTTATACAGTTATCCAGAAGTCTCAGCATCCAGAAGGAAAAATTCTGACCTTGCAGGATGCATACATCTTGTTTTACAGTTCTTTATGCAGTAATAAACCTCTGTTACATTAAGTCTGTCTTTTGTCTTAATTTGTTTTAAATTACTGTATTTCAACATTAATACTGAGTTTGGTATATAGTGTGGGGTATAGTATGTTTTTTTTTTTTTTTAGCAAGGCCTATTTTTGACATTGATCCTCAAGCAACCAGAAACTACACTTATCCGGCATTTGCCAATCCCCGTTGGTGCCGGATAATGGGGGTTTTACTGCACAAGAGTTACAGTGATGGTTGTTCAGTGCCGATAATGACTTCTGCTGTTTTTACAGCTCGCTGCAGGGCTTCTCTGGCAGCCTTGGTGCAGCTGTTGTACCAGGCCGGCATGCAGTTGGTCAGACCGCTTTCTATAGTGCATCTGTAGTAATTAACCAGCAGCTTCTGTGGAAGGTTAGCGCTCCTTAGTTTTCTCATAAAGTAGAGGCACTGTTGTGCTTTGCTAGTTACAGCTAAAGCATTGTCAGCCCAGGAGTGGACTATTGCACTGGCCACAGGGCATCTGGGTGTCACTGCAGTACATTGAGGCTCGGGTCTCTTCTGCTTTACACCTCAGTGGTAGCAGAGACTATAAAATTCAGGGGACATCTATGTGGGCACCATTACACTGCAACGCACCTGCTGCATTGTGAACATCACATAGGTGGTGCATTGCAGTGTGGCAAACCTCGGCTGTTATGCTACAAAGTCCCACTGTGACCAGAGCCTTACTGTATACTGTAAGCAGATCTATACATGTAATGGTATGTGTGCCACATTCTGCACACTCACTTGCTTCAGCTCAGCAGACAATGCACAGAAATGCATGTATAGTTGTGGCTGTGCAAGGAAAGATCCCCCCCCTCCCCATCCAGAGCGGAGCAGTATGCATGGCAGACCTCTGTGTACCCCCCATGTGCGGAGTGATGTTGGCCCATCTTGTGGTGTTAGCCATGACATATATTGATGGCAATGGCAGACCTCTGTGTGTCCCCCTCCCCCGTGCATAATGTGCTGTACCAGATTCTGACGTGATTGTGCCGCCCCTGAGTCTACCAGCCACTGCAATATATGTATTTAGGCTGAGCAGTAATGGCTGCGTGTCCCCCGCTATGTGCACTGTGTCCTGTATTGTGTGCAGCTGATTACAGTAATGCCCATTAGATAAAGGCTTACCACCATGCTGCCGCCCACCAGAACAGGATGTAAGGCAGACAAATCCTCTGTGTCCCTGCACCCCGAGTGTCCCCGGCATAAGCAGAGCACTGTGTGCTTCTGTTACTTAGCATGAGCATTCCTCTCTGTAGCTTGTCAGTTGCGCATCCTCCGTAGCTTGTCAGTTGCGCATCCTCCGTAGCTTGTCAGTTGCGCATTCTCCGTAGCTTGTCAGTTGTGTATCCTCCGTAGCTTGTCAGTTGTGCATCCTCCGTAACTTGTCAGTTGCGCATTCTCTGTAGCTTGTCAGCTGCGCATCCTCCGTAGCTTGTCAGCCGCGCATCCTCCGTAGCTTGTCAGTTGCGCATCCTCCGTAGCTTGTCAGTTGCGCATCCTCCTTAGCTTGTCAGTTGCGCATCCTCCGTAGCTTGTCAGTTGCACATCATCCATAAATTGTCAGTTGCGCATGCTCTGTAGCTTGTCAGTTGCGCATCCTCTGTAGCTTGTCAGTTGCGCATCCTCTGTAGCTTGTCAGTTGCGCATCCTCTGTAGCTTGTCAGTTGCGCATCCTCTGTAGCTTGTCAGTTGCGCATCCTCTGTAGCTTGTCAGTTGCGCATCCTCTGTAGCTTGTCAGTTGCGCATCATCCTCAGCTTGTCAGTTGCGCATCATCCTCAGCTTGTCAGTTGCGCATCATCCTCAGCTTGTCAGTTGCGCATCATCCTCAGCTTGTCAGTTGCGCATCATCCTCAGCTTGTCAGTTGCGCATCATCCTCAGCTTGTCAGTTGCGCATCATCCTCAGCTTGTCAGTTGCGCATCATCCTTAACTTGTCAGTTGCGCACCTTCCATAGCTTGTCAGTTGTGCATCCTCCGCAGCTTACCAGTTGTGCATCCTCCGCAGCTTACCAGTTGCGTATCTTCCGTAGATTGTCAGTTGTGCATCCTCCATAGCTTGTCAGTAGCACTCTCTCTTTGCTACCGTTAGTTGAGGCAACCAGAAGCCTCAACTAACCGGCATGCCTGAGGGATAATGGGGACTTTGTTTTTAGGCTGTTTGCAGGCTCTTAAATACTTACTGAGCCTCCAGCGCTGTCTAGCAGTCTTCCTCTTGCTCCTAGCTGCTTCCAGCGTCCGTGCACACAAGTCTGCATGTCACGTGACCCGATGCAGGTCAGGTGACACGCTGGCTTTCATGCACAGGGGAAGCTGGAAAGCCACTAGGAGCAAGAGGAAGGCTGCAAGACATAGCTGGAGGCTTGGGGGAATATTTGGGGGAGGGGGTTGTGCTTTTTAGGCCAGTTGCTCAAGCAACAGGTAATCACATGTATCCCACTTCAGGTGATCCCCGCTGATGCCGGAAATTGGGGACTGTGCTGTGTGCGCATCTGAAGCAATTAATCCTAATAATCTGAGCATTTACATTGTCACAATTTGGAGAATGCAGGAAGTAAAATTAAAGGACAACTGTAACAAGGGCGATATGGAGGCTGCCATAATTATTTCCTTTTAAGCAATACCAGTTGCCTGGCTATTCTGCTGATCCTTTGCCTCTAATACTTTTAGCCATAGACCCTGAACAAGCATGCAGCAGATCAGGTGTTTCTGACATTATTGTCAGATCTGACTAGATTAGCTGCATGCTTTTTTTCTGGTATTATTCAGACACTACTGCAGCCAAATAGATCAGCAGGGCTGCCAGGCAACTGTTATTGTTTAAAAGGAAATAAATTTGACAGCCTCCATATTCTTCTCATTACACTTGTCCTTTAACTAATAATTGTCACTCATCACCAAAAATCCCCTAAAAAGCCACCATTTTTGAACTATTTATTATGAAAGGCCTAGCAGGCTAGCTTATTATTATCATTTAGCTGAGAGACTGACCACCTTCCACAGTGATCCTAACATCCAAGAGAGGTCATCTGCATTTATTCTTGGTGACTGTATTGGCTATAAGCAAGGACAGGGCTCTCTCACCCTTTTATGTCTTGTAATGTATTATACATTTTATTCATTATGTAACAATTGTCACTGTAATTACCAGGTCTGTATTTTGTATTGATTCTGTATTTTGTTACCAGTTCTGTATTTTGTATATTGGTGTTGTACACCATTTGTCTGTATTCTTATGTACCCCATGCTTGTCTCTTACTTCACTTAATAAATCAATAATAATAACAGATAAGACTGCACTTTGTTTAAAGTTATTAGACAAACGTAACATTAAACTGGAGGTGATATTCCACCATGATCAAGGAGCTCTATAAGAGGTGGGACACAAATACAATCAGGTGAGTTCCAGTCTGACCTGGTGGGAAAGGTTTCCATGTTCCAGGGATCCTCAGACTGGGCCTCTGCGGCTTACAACTTCTTTTCTGCACCCCCTGATCGTCATGATGGGGATTACAATCATATGCATCATTACACAGGTGAGTTTGTGTTTAAAGCTACTCAGACAAATCCACATGGTTAGAAGGTTAGTGGCCGATACAGTCTTATAGGCCAATAGTCCTGGGATAAGCTATAGCACATACAGTGGGATGCAGAAGTTTGGACAACCTTGTTAAGCATCATGATTTTCCTGCATCAATTGTTGGTTGTTACAATAAAAAATGTCTTAAATATATCATATAGGAGACATACACAGGGATATTTGAGAAGTGAAATGAAGTTTATTGGATTTACAGAAAGTGTGCAATAATTGTTTAAACAATATTAGGTAAGTGCATAAATTTGGGCACCACAAAAAAGAAATGAGATCAATATTTAGTAGATCCTCCTTTTGCAGAAATAGCCTCTAAATGCTTCCTGTAGGTTCCAATGAGAGGACTGGTGCACACCAGAGCGGTTCTGGAGCATTTTTTAAACCGCTTGCAGGGGGAAAACCGCTTGACTAATGAAAGTGAATGGGAGGGTGCACACCAAAGCGGTTTTCGTTTTTTCCATGAACACAAACTTGGGGGCTGCAGCATTTTTTAGATTTCGGAGGCATTTCTTCCTCAATGTTAAAGTATAGGAAAGTGGAAAACTGCTCTGAGAAATGTTAGATCAGAGCGGTTTTCTAGTTGAAGGTATTTTGGACCATTACTCTTTACAAAACATCTCTAGTTAATTTAGGTTTGTTGGCTTCCGAGCATGGACACCTCTTTAACTCACACCACAGATTTTCAATTATATTCAGGTCTGAGGACTTAGATGGCCATTCCAGAACATTATATTTATTCCTTTGCATGAATGTCTTAGTGGATTTTGAGCAGTGTTTAGGGTCGCTGTCTTGTTGAAAGATCCAGCCCCGGCACAGCTTCAGCTTAGTCACCGATTCCTGGACATTGGTCTCCAGAATACGCTGATACTGAGTGGAATCCATGCGTCCCTCAACTTTGACAAGATTCCCAGTCCCTGCACTGGCCACACAGCCCCACAGCATGATGGAACCACCCTCATATTTTACTATAAGTAGCAGGTGTTTTTCTTGGAATGCTATGTTCTTTTTCCACCATGCATAATGCCCCTTGTTATGGCCAAATAACTCCATTTTAGTTTCTTCAGTCCACAGCACCTTATGCCAAAGTGAAGCTGGCTTGTCCAAATGTGTTTTAACATACCTCAAGCGGCTCTGTTTGTGGTGTGGGCTTAGAAAAGGCTTCCTCTGCATCACTCTTACATACAGCATCTCCTGGTGTAAAGTGTGCCGAATGGTTGAACGATGCACAGTGAGTCCATCTGCAGCAAGATGATGTAGGTCTTTGGTGCTGGTCTATGGGTTGACTCTGACTGTTCTCACTATTCGTCGCTTACGTCTATCTGAGATTTTTCTTGGTCTTCCACTTCGAGCCTTAACTTGAACTGAGGCTGTGGTCTTCCATTTTCTCAGTATGTTCCTAACTGTGGAAAAAGACAGCTGAAATCTCTGAGACAGCTTTCTGTATCATTCCCCTGAACCATGATGATGAACAATCTTTGTCTTCAGGTCATTTGAGAGTGGTTTTGAAACCCCCATGTTGCTACTTTTTAGAGAAAATTAAGAGAGGAGGGAAACTCTTACTCATAATTGGATTCACCTGTGTATAAAAGTCAGGGGTCACTGAGCTTACCAAGCCAATTTAAGTTCCAATAATTAGTTCTAAAGGTTTTGGTATCAATAAAATGACAATAGTGCTTTATTTAAACAATTCTTGTGCATTTTGTGTAAATCCAGTAAACTTCATTTCACTTCTCAAATTTCACTGTATGTGTCTCCTATATGATATATTTAACTGACATTTTTTATTGTAAAAACCAACATTTTATACAGGAAAATCATGACAATCAACAAGGTTGCCCAAACGTTTGCATCTCACTGTAAATGTTTTTGTTTTTTTTACTCAAACTTCAGGCAGTAAATATGAAGAGGAGCTGGTTGTTTAAATGTGTTTTTTAGAAGACCCCTGTCACCGGTTCTCTGCTGTGTCAATTAAAATCAAGTTTCACTTTTCCATGAGAATGCAAGTGTGCAAATGATACATATGTGACAGGAATGCTGCTGAGCAGATGTGTGACATCAGCCTAGAAGTTACGGCATCACAGAAAGCCAGGATAAAGGAGGCTGAGAGGTCTTGTGCTCTCTCTCTTCCCCGGTGCTCAAACACCTAATTAGGGGAGAGTGTGTGAGCATGGAAAGGTGACACATAACAAGGAAAAAACACTCATATGGGCTGTCTAACCAAAGGTAGAGCTTAAGGCTCCTTACACACTAAGACGTTGCGTTTTAGGGGACGTTATGGTCGCATAACGTGCCCCTAACGCAATGCATGGTGGTGCGGGAGAGGACGTTAGAGTGAGCAGTCTCCCAGAGTGGCGCATAAGGTCTCCCAGAGTGGCGCTGATTGGCCGGCGGGACCACGTGATGCGGAGCGAGACACTCCGCATCACGTGGTCCCGCCGGCCAATCTGCGGCCGCCAGTGCAGTCCATATTAAGTAGCCATGTGCGCGGCTACTGTAGCGGCATCTCCCCGCCTCCTCTTTGCCCCCCACTGAGCATGTGCAAACAGAACGCACAGCATGCTGCACTTTCACTACAATGTGCAGCGTTACATGTAACGCAACGTGGGCACTGTGAACAGCCCACTTGTGTTACATTGCTGTGCGTTGGGGGAGTGTTACAGGCTGCACTAACATGCACCTGTAACGTCCCACTGTGAAAGCAGCCTAAAGGTTAAATATAAATACAAACATAGGTTAAGAATTCTACATATGTCTTCTCGGGGGGTATTGTAAGAATCTGTGGGGTACTTGTCATGTAAATCCCTCAGAAAACTATATTCAGAGTTATCCCTTAATCTCTTGAGGACTGCAGGGCTAAACCCCCCAAGTGACCAGGCCATTTTTAGTAAAATTGGCCACTGCAGCTTTAAGGCCAAGGTGCAGGGCCGCACAACACAGCACACAAGTGATCCCCCCCCCCTTTTCTCCCCACCAACAGAGCTCTCTGTTGGTGGGGTCTGATCGCTCCCCCCATGTTTATTTATTTTTTTATAAATATTTGTCAGTTTTTTTTTTTATATAAAAAAAACCTGTTTCTTTTAGTTTCTTCCCTCCCTCCCTCCCTCCCCACAGCCAGCCAATTGCGGCAATCGGCTGTCATAGGCTTCTGCCTATGAGAGCCGATCGCTCTCTTGTCCCCCAGGGGGACAGCCGTGTCACACGGCTGTCCCCAGTACAGCGCTGCTGCCAATCGCAGCGCTGTACATAGAAATAGACGGCGATCATACTCCACCCCCCAAGCAGGAGATGCGCGCGCAATCTCCTGCAAAACAGAGCCCCAGGACTTTCCACCAATCAGCGTTAGGCGGTCCTGGGGCTGCCACCGTGGCCACGCCCATCGGCGTGACACGGTCGGCAAGAGGTTAAGATGTATTCTAGAGAAACATAATTCTGATCATTCTAGTACATCATGCTTTGTGGAAGGCCATGGAGCTGTATCTTCTCAAATCTACACACAGCCCGGCTCTGTCAGGGACCAGAAGTGTAAACAAATCACAGCATGAAAATCAACATAAGTTTCCCAGATTCCAGAAGAACTCCAATTATTGCCCAGAGTTCCTGGACTTGTGTAGTAGGTATGCTGCCCATCACATTCTCATGGAAGCCAATAAAAGCTCCGGATGTGATTGTCGGCTCTCACACACCCACAGCCCACCTGTAGTGGGATGTGCTTACTTATCACTTGTTATGCTGGAGAGTTTTCTATACATAAGATGTAGTCGTAGTTTATAGGTGGGGAGAATGGTATTCACTTGACAGCTATTTAGAGCTGATGTACGTTCTGCTTATCTGTGTTTTCTGTACCGCTGCTTCTGTAGCCAAGGCTGAGCAGTGCATTGTGAACTGTACAATAAATCTCTAATGGCCTCAGAGTGTCTCTGGTCTGTGTATACAGCTGCAGCTGTGTGAAGGTCCAGCTGATACATGAGTAAGTGCAGTCTCCTCAGATGATCGCTGGTGCCGTGATTACCAAGGGCAACCACCTAATCTGTTTTCATCAGCGGTATCCCCCTCCCTCTGAAAACATACTACAAACACTACAATCGGAACATGAGGAAAGTGCAATGCAGTCAAAAGTTCAATGAAAATCTTGAGAGCACACCAGAGATGATTTGCTCCTCCCATTATTCTACATCCGAGCTGTCACCCGTCCAGTCACCTGATTCCAGGACACTTTCCATAAGCTCAGTGGTGGTGGAGGGAGGACAGGACTTCCATGTCCCGGCTACCAGTCTGTCAGCTGCTGGGAGGAGGGGCTGCGGGGAGAAGGAGCCGCTGGGAGGAGGAGCCACTGGGAGGAGGAGCATGGCCAGAAGGGAATGGAGAAATATTAAGGGATTAAGGTGAGATGAGTCTCTGTACAAAAACTGTAATCCTAGCCTAATACAGGCTCTATACTGATTTGTAGAAAGTGAGTCTTGCACGTGTGTGGTGATGGATTTTAGCCAGTCGTGTTTGATTTAATAAAGGTATTTCGACTCTACCCACATTGTGCGGAACTCACTTTCTACAAATCTGGATTTGGGGTCCGAGCAACCCGGTTTCCTGCACTGTCGGTGGACGGAGGTTTGTGAGCGGATTCCCACTTACTCTAGGCTCTATACTGGCTCCACTGGCTGTGTTATATACGGGTTAGACTCCCAGTCATTGCCCCAATAATGGAGTGTTGATGTGGGTCTAGTACATGTGGATGTAAGCATCAGTAGACACCCGATATTCTAGCCAGGTAATGTGTTTATTATGGTTAGGGCCCCCTGCTGGCCCCTGTGTAATTAACACATATGGAAGGGCTGGGGTGTGCAGGCTGGAGAGCAGTCCCAATATGTTTCTTTAGTTTTCTACATAGTATGACTATGGTAGCGATTAGGTTGTGATCTCCTCTGAGGACAGTCAGTGACATGACTATGTACTCTGTAATGTGCTGGAGAAGATGTCAGTGCTATATAATATGTGTAATAAGTTGGCGCTTTGTAAATACAATAAATACATCATAATAATAATATGGGAGGACATTACACTACTCCTGTATGACTTTGGTAGGATTAGATTGTGAACTCCTCTGAGGACAGTCAGTGACATGACTGTGCTCTGTAATGTGCTGCAAAATATATGATTGCTGTATAAATACATAATAATAATATGGTAGGACATTAGACTATGACTATGGTAGGATTAGATTGTGAGCTCCTCTGAGGACAGTCAGTGACATGACTGTGCTCTGTAATGTGCTTCAGAAGATATGATTGCTGTATAAATACATAACAATATGGTAGGACATTAGACTATGACTATGGTAGGATTAGATTCTGAGCTCCTCTGTGGACAGTCAGTGACATGACTATGTACTCTGTAAAGAGCTGCAGAAGATGTCCGTGCTATATAAATGCATAATAACAATATGGTAGAACATTAGACTATGACTATGAAAGGGATTAGATTGTGAGCTCCTCTGAGGACAGTCAGTGGCTGTTGTTACTGTGCCATGCCTGGTCTAACTTCTTTAAACTGCCAGGTAATATAGCGCTTCAGTATTGTTCAGGAAGCCTTAAGAAATACTCACATTTCCGAGTACTGCCAAAGACTAGCACATCCGTAAGCCCAGAATCATGCGCTCATCTTAGTAGTTACTCGGGCGTGAGTTCTTGTAGATGAGGCTGTTGTGTAGCAACTAAAAATTATGATGATGACAATAGATTGTTTAGCTTGATGGGCAATCTGTAACTGAGAGGGAGTTCCAAGCCTTACCCCATAGAGCCACATGAATCCATGCCATGCACTGAGGATCAGTCAGTCTGTATTCATGTTGGATTATTGAGGCTCTGTACAATGAATAAGATGACACATCAGTGCATTCCAGTGGTTGTGGAGGTGTGGCTAGCTTTCTGGGATAACAAAGGGGTGATTTGCATATTCAGCAGTGATGCATCGTAGGAGACATCATATGCTCACTACACTCTGAATAATAATAATAATTATTATTATTATCATTGATTTATAAAGCACCAACATATTCCGTGGTGTTGTACAAAGTAGGAAACAAACATGGGGTACATAATAATACAGACAATGGTGTACACCGATATACAAGATACATAATTAGTAACAAAATACAAAGAATGATACAAAATTGTGAGAAAACACGGAAAAGCCGCCGCCTGTGCCAAGAGCAAGGCGGCTGACTGCGCGTCCAACGCGGCGGTTTGCACGCAGAAACACGCGTCTGGTAGTATGGTGGAATGCGGAAAAGCCGCCGCATGTCCTGACAGCAAAGCGGCTGTTTCCACGTCCAACGCGGCGGTTTGCATGCAGCAGCGTGCGCTTGGTGTGGCTGGGTCTGTTAGTGCACATAGGCAGATGGAGAGCTACGCGCGCGCGGGCCTGGACTCAGGACCTTTAAACCAGCAGGGGAAGTGTCAGCTGATCAGGAAGATCAGCTGATTCCTGCAGGACTCATGATTGGCTGAATGGCTCAGGCGGGGCGGCAGAGTCCAGCAACTACATATTCTGCTGCTTGTCAGTTGCTGGTTGTCTGCCATTGCTAACACTTGCGTGAAGGCACTCAGACCTTAGTCAGATCCCAAAGTGTGCTAGAACCGGCCGGAGCTTGGGATCCACACTTAGCCAGATTCTGTTGATAGCTTAAAGTACTAATTGAATTGTATTATTTGTTAGACTAGTTCCAGGATGTTGATGATCACGGAGCTCACACCCAAGACTAGGGAACTGTATTGTCTTTGTGTTATATTCCAGACTAGTTCCGGGGTGTTGATGATCACGGAACTCACACCCAAGACTAGGGAATTGTATTATCATTTATGTTCTACTCCAGACTAGTTCCAGGGTGTTGATGATCACGGAACTCACACCCAAGACTAGGGAATTGTGTTATCATTTATGTTATGCTCCAGACTAGTTCCAGGGTGTTGTGAATACGGACCTCACACCCAAGACTAGGATTGTGCTATTGCTGTATTACGTTAGCCCAGTTCAGGACAAGACCTTATATTAGCAGCAGGGCTTCCTGCAACCCCAGCCTTGGTCCCTCACTCAGGGGTCCACAGGCTACAGGAATATCACCCACAGTCAGGGGTGAATTCCTCAGGAGTCAGGCCACCAGCTCCTCTGGTGGTCTTCACTTAGAGTTATTACTGTTGCACCAAACACTCACACACTCAGGTGTCTAGAGGTTAGACATATCTGATTATTGGCGATTCCGCAGATCCTCAATAATCGGGTATATCTGTATTCTTGGGGATACTGCAGATCGCCAAGGATCAGATTCTCTCTGGTTGCTGACACTGATCATTACAAAAATACAATATATAGAATTGGTAATGACAGTGATAAAAGTAACATGATGAATACAATGTATAATGATTTCTAAGACACTAAAGGGGAAGAGAGCCCTACCCTTGCGAGCATACAATCTAAAGGGAAGGGGGGGGGGGGGACAAGAGGACAGGTAGTATGCAACAAATATATAGAGGCAGTGTGTTTTAGGATACCTAGTAGGAGTGCAATTTGGTCTTAGGACAAAGGGAAGTGGCCTAAGGTAGTGCATATGCTTGTCGGAACAAATGTGTTTTTAGAGAGCGTTTAAAGGCAACAAAGGTTGGCGAGTGATGGATGTGTTGTGGGAGGGCATTCCAGAGGAGGGGTGAAGCGCATGCAAAATCTTGTAAACATGAATGTGAGGAGGTGATTCTAGAGGAGGACAACAGAAGATCATGTGCTGAACTGAGATTGCGATTGGGTTTGTATCTGGAAATTAGTGAGGATATGTACCGGGGAGAGAGATTGTGGAGAGCTTTGTAGGTTAGGGTTAGGAGTTTGAACTGGATCCTCTGGTTAATTGGCAGCCAGTGAAGAGCTTAACAGAGAGGAGCAGCAAAGGAAGATTGAGAAGAAAGATGAATGAGACGAGCAGCTGAGTTCAGTACCGACTGGAGAGGAGCCAGTCTGTTAGAAGGTAGTCCACAAAGTAGTATGTTGCAGTAGTCCAGAAGATAAATTATAAGAGCACGTATTAACATTTTAGTTGTGACTTGAGTGAGAAAAGGACGGATGCGAGATATGTTTTTGAATTGGAGATGGCGGGAGCTGGTTATGGAGTGAACATGAGGAATAAAAGAGAGAGATGAGTTGAATATTACCCCCAAGTAGTGTTGGGCGAACATCTAGATGTTCGGGTTCGGGCCGAACAGGCCGAACATGGCCGCGATGTTCGGGTGTTCGACCCGAACTCCGAACATAATGGAAGTCAATGGGGACCCGAACTTTTGTGCTTTGTAAAGCCTCCTTACATGCTACATACCCCAAATTTACAGGGTATGTGCACCTTGGGAGTGGGTACAAGAGGAAAAAAAATTTAGCAAAAAGAGATTATAGTTTTTGAGAAAATCGATTTTAAAGTTTCAAAGGGAAAACTGTCTTTTAAATGCGGGAAATGTCTGTTTTCTTTGCACAGGTAACATGCTTTTTGTCGGCATGCAGTCATAAATGTAATACATATAAGAGGTTCCAGGAAAAGGGACCGGTAACGCTAACCCAGCAGCAGCACACGTGATGGAACAGGAGGAGGGTGGCGCAGGAGGAGAAGGCCACGCTTTGAGACACAACAACCCAGGCCTTGCATGAGGACAAGAAGCGTGCGGATAGCATGCTTTGTACCGCCATGCAGTCATAAATGTAATAAAGATAAGTGGTTCAATAAACAGGGACCACGCGGCAACGCTAACCCAGCAGCAGCAGACGTGATGGAACAGGAGGAGGCGCAGGAGGAGAAGGCCACGCTTTGTGAGACACAACAACCCAGACCTTGCATGAGGACAAGAAGCGTGCGGATAGCATGCTTTGTACCGCCATGCAGTCATAAATGTAATAAAGATAAGAGGTTCCATAAACAGGGACCGGCAACGCTAACCCAGCAGCAGCAGCACACGTGATGGAACAGGAGGAGGTGCAGGAGGAGAAGGCCACGCTTTGTGAGACACAACAACCCAGGCCTTGCATGAGGACAAAAAGCGTGCGGATAGCATGCTTTGTACCGCCATGCATGCAGTCATAAATGTAATAAAGATAAGAGGTTCAATAAACAGGGACCGGGCGGCAACGCTAACCCAGCAGCAGCAGCACACGTGATGGAACAGGAGCAGGCGCAGGAGGAGAAGAAGGCCATGCTTTTTGAGACACAACAACCCAGGCCTTGCATGAGGACAAAAAGCGGATATAGCAGCAATGCTTTTTGCCGCCATGCAGTCATAAATGTAATACAGATGAGAGGTTCAATAAACAGGGACCGGAAACGCTAAACCATCCCAGATGTTCATTGGTCATGTTACTTGGTTGGGGTCCTGGAGTGTTGCGTAGTCGTTTCCAATCCAGGATTGATTCATTTTAATTTGAGTCAGACGGTCTGCATTTTCTGTGGAGAGGCGGATACGCCGATCTGTGACGATGCCTCCGGCAGCACTGAAACAGCGTTCCGACATAACGCTGGCTGCCGGGCAAGCCAGCACCTCTATTGCGTACATTGCCAGTTCGTGCCAGGTGTCTAGCTTCATGCCCGGTTTCAGGTCCAGCGGTGCCAGCCACAAATCCGTCTGTTCCTTTATTCCCCTCCAAATTTCCTCCCCTGTGTGCTGCTTATCCCCAAGGCAGATCAGCTTCAGCAACGCTTGCTGACGCATGCCAACAGCTGTGCTGCACTGCTTCCACGATCCTACTGCTGCTGGTGCTGGGTTAGCGTTTCCGGATGAGGTACAGCTTTGAGATGCGTTGGAGGAGAAGGAGTCAGAGAGGTAGGTGCTGCTGTTGTTATCCAGTGGGAGGGACGGCGGTGCAGCTGTTTGCGGCGTGGGCAACACCCGCGCCGTAGCAGGTGAGGAATCGCTGCCAGGCTCCACAAGGTTCACCCAGTGCGCGGTAAGGGAGATGTATCGACCCTGGCCGAACGCACTCGTCCAGGTGTCAGTGGTGAGGTGAACCTTGCAGGCAACGGCATTCTTCAAGCTTCGGGTTATTTAGCTGACCACGTGCTCATGCAACTCAGGCACTGCAGAGCGCGCAAAGTGGTAGCGGCTGGGAACCACGTAACGTGGGATGGCCACTGACATCATGCCCTTGAAGCTGTTTGTCTCCACCACTCGATATGGCAGCATTTCGCAGGCCAGAAGCTTGGCTATGCTGGCTGGCTGTTATTGCCACGGCCCGGGGGTCATTTGCTGGCAATTTCCTCTTGCGCTCAAACATCTCAGAGACAGACAACTCAACCGTAGGGCTGCACACCGAAGGGCTGTTGGTTGTTGTGTTTGATGAACACTGGGAGACCTCAAGAGCACTAGTCCGGAAAGTGACAGTGTCAGCATCGTCTGATGTTTGTGAATGTTGTGAACCACGCAATGGCTGGGCTACTGCTGCTGCTGAGGCGGGTCTGGTGGTGAGTCTGGTGAACCCAAGGGAGGCAGTGTTGCTGGTGGTACCCTGTCCTGCCGCGTTTGCCCACAGAGTGGGATGTTTGGATAGAATGTGGCGGCTCATGCTGGTGGTGGAGAGGTTGTTAATACTTTTCCCCCTGCTCAGGCGGGTCTTGCACACCTTGCAAATCGCCATGGTAACATCCTCAGTGCAGTCTTCAAAGAAAGCCCAGACTTTGGAGCACCTGCCTTGCTGGCGATTTCTGTTTGCGCCTCTTTTGCCTCTCACTTGAGTGGGTACCTCAACAGACTCATCTGTGCTGCTGCTACGACGGCGATGTTCTCGTTCACAAACAAAATCTGGGTCTCTGTCCACATTGTCCATACCCTCCTCTTCCATCTCCTCAAACTCGTCATATGTCATTGTGGGGGGCCGCCGCCGTGGATTAGAGCTCCCCAGAACAACCTCTGCGCAGCTCACTCCAACGTCGTCTGGTTATCTGGCAGTTGTGTGCGTGGTGTCGCTGCCGGTTGTGTCAGCTTTGTGCCCACTGGCTCCTTGTAACTGGCTGAGGACTCGGACCTCGTGCGTGATGTGCTGGTGCTGCTCAGTGGTGCTCACCGCCAGGTCGTGATCACGCTTACGCGTGGATTCACGACCATTTTGACGCATTCCGCCTCGGACACGAAAATCCATGAATAGATTTTCAACCACGAAAATCTACTTCGGCTTCGCGTGAATGCGGACAGAAATCCGCATTCACGCTCGTGAAACCCGGGGCTGAAGTCGTGGTTTGCGGAAATGCGTCAAACTATGCGGAAGTGACACATTGCAGGCCAATCAGAGTGCCCCAGCCAGGCCCTAGCAACCAATCACAGGAGGGGAGCTATGCCCTCCCCTCCTGAATATAAAGTGGCGGCCATGATGGAAACGCTCTGTCCTTGCTACTAGACTGTGGTGCTGAGAGGATTATCTCCAGGCCATTGTTGTTTGAGCAAGTGCATTTATTGTGTTAAAAACAAAGCGTTTTTTTTGCTAACACTGCTCTTATACTGTACACAGTTAGCTAGTCAGTGAGTGATTGCTGTAGTTAGTTGTAGTCAGTGTAGTGTAGTGGGAGTGTGGGAGTCTAGTGATTATTTAACTGTGTGTAGTGCTGTGCAGGCAGGTTCAGTGCTGCAGTGTAGTGGGAGTGGGGATTATCTGTGTGTAGAGTGCAGGCAGGCAGGTTAGTGCAGCTGCAGTGTTCACTTGTATATTCCAGTGACAGTTATACACTTGTACTATTTGCAGGCAGCCAGTCACACCGCCGGCGCCGCCACTCTCTGCCAGCGCTGTTCATTCATTCTGTCAGTGACCTTGTGCCGTGCCCAGTGCCCACTGCTCGCTCGCTCGCTGGCATATGAGCATCTCATTACACAGTGTGACATCCTTGTGTGCCCACTGCATCCTTCAGTGACCTAGTTGTATATCCAGTGCCCACTGCTGTGCCCACTGCATCCTTCAGTGACCTTGTACTGTGGCCACTGCATCCTTCAGTGACCTAGTTGTATATCCAGTGCCCACTGCTGTGCCCACTGCATCCTTCAGTGACCTTGTACTGTGGCCACTGCATCCTTCAGTGACCTAGTTGTATATCCAGTGCCCACTGCTGTGCCCACTGCATCCTTCAGTGACCTTGTACTGTGCCCACTGCATCCTTCAGTGACCTTGTACTGTGCCCACTGCATCCTTCAGTGACCTTGTACTGTGGCCACTGCATCCTTCAGTGACCTAGTTGTATATCCAGTGCCCACTGCTGTGCCCACTGCATCCTTCAGTGACCTTGTACTGTGGCCACTGCATCCTTCAGTGACCTAGTTGTATATCCAGTGCCCACTGCTGTGCCCACTGCATCCTTCAGTGACCTTGTACTGTGGCCACTGCATCCTTCAGTGACCTTGTACTGTGCCCACTGCATCCTTCAGTGACCTTGTACTGTGGCCACTGCATCCTTCAGTGACCTAGTTGTATATCCAGTGCCCACTGCTGTGCCCACTGCATCCTTCAGTGACCTTGTACTGTGGCCACTGCATCCTTCAGTGACCTAGTTGTATATCCAGTGCCCACTGCTGTGCCCACTGCATCCTTCAGTGACCTTGTACTGTGGCCACTGCATCCTTCAGTGACCTTGTGCTGTGCCCACTGCATCCTTCAGTGACCTTGTACTGTGCCCACTGCATCCAGTGATTCATTACTAGCAACATGTCTGGCAGGGTTTTGCGGGGTGAGAGGAAAGGGAGTTCAATTGCCTCAGCCACTTCTGGGACTGCTCCACGTCCAGGGAGAGGACGCCCAGCTGTACGTGGTCGTGATGCAGCAGAAAAGGGGGCAGCAAAGCCTGGGCCGAGTCAGCGGACGCCATTGTCCAAATATTTTAAAGTTTCTGGTCCCCGTGTGGTGGTTGAGCAAATGGAACCTGACGTACTCATGGACATCATGACTTCCTCCCAGACCTCTACTGTGAGCACCACTCCAAGCAGTAGCAGCAGCAGCCAACATCCCACGCTTGTTGTGACATCCACCCCAGCACCCACTGGTCAGCAGCCCTCCCAGGATGACAGCGTTCTGTCCCTCAGTCCGGCATCTGGGAACCTGCTGATGCAAGAAGCACAGGACTTACTGGGGACTGATGTGGCAGAGATTGAGATCGGGCCACAATCACAAGCGTTGTTGAGTTCTGGTGATGAAGAAGAGGGGTCTGTGTCTGGGGATGTAGGGACAGAAGAGGAGGCGGGGGAGTCAGAGGAAGAGCTGGATTATGATCATGCTGTTGATGATGACGTTGTGGACCCTAACTATGTGCAGCCTGCTGAGTCCGTGGAAGAATGGTCAGAGCAGGATGACGAGTCACCTCGGCCTAGGCAAGGATATCGCCATATGTCAGGCAGAGGCATCGGCAGCCAGAGCCGGGACAAGGTCCTCCAGCACCCAAGGCTGAGACACCAAAGTGCGCCCCTCCATCCCTCCCACCCCAGCCGTCACACACTGATTGCTATTAGACTAAGAGGCGCCCCAGGGCCCCCAACCTCCCTAATACCTTAATCTCTAGTTATCTGGCTTGCAGTTACTGCCATGTATCCCCTTTTCCTATTTCTTTCTGCTTCAAACACAATAGGGGAATGACAACTGAATGAATTGTGCGCCCCCTTCTACACTGCGCCCTGAGGCTGGAGCCTCTCCAGCCTCTGCCTCGGCCCGGCCCTGTCGGCAGCAGTGGGCGTGGAGGAAGTAGACAGGACACTGCTTCAGCCGGCACCACCACCATGCAACCCCCGGCAACTACTACCACACATTGCTCCGCTGCACCCTCTGCTAGTGGGGGCCGCAGTAAATTAAAGTCACCAGTGTGGGATTGCTTTGAGGAATGTACTGATGACAAAAGGTATGCGGTGTGCAGGTTATGCAGCAAAAGATTGAGCCGTGGGAAAAGTCTGAGCAAGATGGGTACCTCATCCCTCCAGGGCCACCTGAGAAGCCGCCACTGCCGCGAGTATGCGGACTTTAAGAGGAAGCAGGCACTGCTGGCAGGGGTTCCTGAGAGCAGAAGGCCCACCAGCGCAGCAGCATCCTCCCTCCCTCAGGGTCGTGAATCCCCCACAGCAGCAGCAGTAGTAGCACGCAAGCGCTCTTCCACCTCGGCTGCTCAGGACACAGACATTGAGGCTGGCAGCCAGTGTTCGTCTCTCTCCTCTGTCTCCCCTGCATCCCAGCGTCGTCAGACCCTGCTGAGCGACACCTTTCAGGGTCTGACCAAGCCTCTGCCTCCAAGCCACAGGCGGATCCGCAAACTAAATGGCTTGCTGGCCCGGGCCATGGCATCACAGCTGCTTCCCTACTCCCTGGTGCAGGAGGGGAGCGCCATGCGGACGCTGCTCCAATTTGGCATCCCCGAGTGGCAAGTCCCCAGTCGCCACTATTTCAGCAGGAGCGCGATCCCAGCACTCCACAAGTTTGCGGTGGAAAACGTGGCCCGTTCCCTGGACTACTCTGTGGGCAAGCGGGTCCACGTGACCATGGACTCGTGGAGTAGCAGATTTGGGACAGGTCGCTACCTGTCCTTTACGGCCCACTGGGTGACACTGATGGAAGGGAGGGAGGACAAGAGCGCATCAGCCCAGCTAGTGGTGCCACCACGCGGGATCAGGGGGGATGCAGAAGGGTCCTGTCACGACACTCCCTCAGCACCCGGAAAGCAAGCCCGCCTCGGCAGCAGCAGTGCCAAGCCTCGGCACTGCCAAGCCCTTTTAAAATTGGTGACCCTGGGGAAGGAGAGGCTTACAGCCACCAACGTCCTGGCCGCCCTCAGGAAGCAGAAACGGAGGTGGCTGACCCCCAGAGGCCTGGAAGTGGGGTATGTGGCAGCCGATAACGGGGCCAACCTGGTGGCAGCAGTGCAGCAGGGAAACCTCCAGCACATCCCCTGCTTGGCCCACGTGCTCAATCTTGTGGTGCAGCGCTTCTTGCGCACCTACCAGGGGATGAGCGAGCTGCTGCAGGATGCCCGGGCGGTGGTACGCTTTTTCCGCCTGTCAGCCACTGCCTCTGCACTCTTGTCCACCTTACAGCAGCAGTATGGAAGGCCACAACACCGGATGATCATCGACATGCCAGTTCGCTGGAATTCGACTCTGGCCATGTTGGAGCGGCTGTGTCAGCACAGGCTGGCTCTTAGGGCCTACATGCTAGACCCAAGTGTCCCCAGCAACCAGCAAGTCCCCATGATTACTGCCACTCAGTGGACACTGATGCAGCAAGTATGCCTGGTGCTGAGTCCCTTCCTGGAGGCAACCAAGATGGTCAGTGAGGAGCGGGCCTCTGTGTGCCAGTGGGTGCCCTTGGTTTGTCTACTGGAGCAGGCAATGGACAATTTAATTGAGCGTGGGGATGAAGCCCTGAGGCAGTTGGAAGAACAGGAGCAGATGGCAGCACAGTCCAGCTCAGAGGAGGGCTCACAGCAGGTAGTGGAAGAGTTGGAGGTCCCTAACCTGAATGAGGAGGAGGAGGAGGAGCAGAGTGCAGCAGGCGTTGTACGTGGATGGCGGTTTGAGGAGGACAACGACATGGCACAGGAAGAGGACAGGCATGCGTTATGGGACAATGGCGAGGACGAGGAAGATCTTGCTGGCAGGGCCCACTTGTTTCCCATGGCTGTGCACATGTTGCCCTGCCTTCGCAGGGACCCCCGGGTGATCCAGATGCGTTCAAGGGAGGACATCTGGATTACCTTGATGCTTGATCCCCGTCTGAAGGGGAAGCTGGGAGACTTAATGACGCCATCCACCACCGAGCAACGCACAAGGGAGTTGAAGGAGGCCCTTGTGCGCAGACTACTGGAAGCATTCCCCCAGCATTCCACCCCCACTGTAACTGCTCTGCCAAGCCAGCAAGAGGTGCCTGCCATTGCCACTAGCAGCACAACAACAACCACCAGCAGCAGCAGCAACTGGCGCCCCGGAGACCTGAAGAGCCTAAGCAAGAGCCTGTATGCAGTGCAGCAGCCCAGAACAGAGGTGCCCGCCACAGCATCCACCACCAACCAGCACAAGCAACGACTGACCACCATGGTGTCTGACTATATGGGGTCATCCAGCGGGCTCAATGACACCGACAGCCCCGTGGACCCCTTGGAGTACTGGGTCAAGAGACTGGACATCTGGAGCGAGCTTTCCCAGTACGCCCTGGAACTCCTATCCTGCCCTCCTTCCAGTGTCCTCTCAGAGAGATGCTTTAGTGCGGCCGGTGGCGTGGTCACAGAGAAGCGCTCTCGGCTCTCCCACGCCTCTGTGGACAAACTCACCTTCCTGAAAATCAACCAGGCTTGGGTGGAAGGTGAGTTCCTGGCCCCTATTGTCGGACACAGGGGGACATGAAGTGGCTGCTGCATGTGCTGTTGTTAACTATGCCTGCCTTTATAAAGACATTTACTACCTGCCTAGTGCCTACCTTGGTTAATTTTTTGGTGTTATGGTACTACTACCAGTAAGTTGCCATGGTCCTCCTTCTGAGCTGCTAAACTGACCGCCTGACGTGCATTTAATTTTTTGGCCAGCACTATGACGCTGTGCTACTACTACTTTGCTGCTGCTGCTGAACTGACCGCCCGCTTTGTCCTCCTGACTCAGTCGCTACTACACTCTGCGTTCACACTGCCCGGGTCACCGGGTGCATTTAATTTTTTGGCCAGCACTATGACGCTGTGCTGCTACTACTACCACCAGTATGTTGCCGTGGTCCTTCTGTGCTGCTGAACTGACCGCCCGCATAGACCTTCTCCTGACTCAGTCGCTACCACCACTGCACTCTGCGTTCACACTGCCCGTGTCCACTGACAACTCTGCTGCGATGTCATTGCTAATTGCTGCAAAAAAAAAAAAAAAATTACAAAAACCTCTCTGGAGCCTTTTTGCCGTCAGCCACTCATCCTCCTCCAGCGGTACCTTCGCCGCCAAGTGCCATTGGAACTCGCCTTCACCTCTTTGACTGCTTAACGCGTATATCCCTTTTTAAAACCACTTATTACCAATTAATAGCCCCATTTAAAGTGTTGATTTCACTTTAAAATCCATTTTCTCTAGAAAAAATTTTTTTGGGGGAATTTTTTATGTTGAAGTTATGTTGCCCCTTATCACCTCGATAATCCATGCTATTTGGGGGACTGTAGCATGTATGGGGGCTTTGTTATTAACGTTAAAAGAAAATCCGCCTCCGGGCGTGAATCCGCGCGTGATTACGCCATTCACGGGAAAAAATCTGCGTGGTTGCGTGGAAGCGGACGAAAATCCGCATGCGGCGGGGCCGAATGCGGATTTTTTTTTGCAACCACGCGGATTTCCGAATTCGTGGATGAGGCACATCCGAGCATCCCTGGTGCTGCTTAACCCACTGCTGGACGCTTGAGAGGTCATCCAAGTAATTATCTGGTCCTGTTCTTTTGGATCTGTGAGGGTTGTTGTCCTGGACAACATGGGCAGTATTGAGTGGGTTTTCTTGGGTGCTCCCCTGTGGCCTGTACGTGAACCGTCAGGGGAAACACCTCTTCCCTTGCCCCTCCCTCTTTCACCGGATTTCTTCCTCATTTCACTTATCCTTAAAGTACACGCTGACTGGCAGCAGTACAGTGGCAGTACAGAAATGCTATACAGTGGTGGGTGAGCGGTGTACCACTATTGTCAGCAGCGACACAGAGCACAATGCTATACAGTGGCGGGTGAGCGGTGTACTACTGTTCCCAGCAGACACAGAGTGGAAGTAAACACAATGCTATATAGTGTGGCTGAGCCGTGTACACAGAGTGGCATTAAACACAATGCTATATAGTCTGCTATATAGTCACCCCGAACAGGGTGATGTTCTGCAGAACCCGAACAGTGGCAAACACTGTTCGCCCAACACTACTGGGAGGGAACGCAGATTTTAGTACCTAAACACACGATACAACATGTTTTCCGGGGTCGGACTCTGAGGCACATACAGATGGTCCCGATCATCATCCTCATCATACAACTCTTCTCCTGAGTCTGACCCACCCACCACCTCTGCCACCCCAACATCCCCAGACACAGACCCCTCATCGTCCTCAACATTAACTTGGGATGCTGGCCTGAGCCAGACCTCCTCCTCCACATTAGGCCCCATCATCTCCTCAATGGCAGCCCTCATTAATCGCTCTGGCGACGGACCGATGGACACAACGTTCTCCCCCGGGGAGGGCTGCTGCTGACCACTGGCTGCTGGGGTGGATGTTATAGCTTGCGTGGGGCGTTGGCTGTTGCTGTTGTTGGGAGTGCTGCTCACAGCGGAGGTCTCTGGGGAACTCATGTTGAGCTCATATAGTGGTTGACGGTGAGTGGAGTATTACTGATCCCAGCAATATACACACTGACTGGCAGAGTACGCAATACTATATAGTGTGGCTGAGCGGTGTACACAGAGTGGCAGTAAACACAATGCTATATAGTCTGGCTGAGCGAGCGGTGTACTACTGTTCCCAGCAGAATCAGAGTGGCAGTAAACAATGGTATATAGTCTGGCTGAGCAGTGTACACAGAGTGTCAGTAAACAATGGTATATAGTCTGGCTGAGCGGTGTACACAGAGTGTCAGTAAACAATGGTATATAGTCTGGCTGAGAGGTGTACACAGAGTGTCAGTAAACAATGGTATATAGTCTGGCTGAGCGGTGTACACAGAGTGTCAGTAAACAATGGTATATAGTCTGGCTGAGCGGTGTACACAGAGTGTCAGTAAACAATGGTATATAGTCTGGCTGAGCGGTGTACACAGAGTGTCAGTAAACAATGGTATATAGTCTGGCTGAGCGGTGTACACAGAGTGTCAGTAAACAATGGTATATAGTCTGGCTGAGCGGTGTACACAGAGTGTCAGTAAACAATGGTATATAGTCTGGCTGAGCGGTGTACACAGAGTGTCAGTAAACAATGGTATATAGTCTGGCTGAGCGGTGTACACAGAGTGTCAGTAAACAATGGTATATAGTCTGGCTGAGCGGTGTACACAGAGTGTCAGTAAACAATGGTATATAGTCTGGCTGAGCGGTGTACACAGAGTGTCAGTAAACAATGGTATATAGTCTGGCTGAGCGGTGTACACAGAGTGTCAGTAATCAATGGTATATAGTCTGGCTGAGCGGTGTACACAGAGTGGCAGTAAACACAATGCTATATATAGCGTGGCTGAGCGAGGTGCACAGTGGCAGTACACACAATGCTATATAGTCAGGCTAAGCCGTGTACACAGAGTGTCAGAAAACACAATGCTATATATAGCGTGGCTGAGCGAGGTGCACAGTGGCAGTACACACAATGCTATATAGTCAGGCTAAGCCGTGTACACAGAGTGTCAGAAAACACAATGCTATATATAGCGTGGCTGAGCGAGGTGCACAGTGGCAGTACACACAATGCTATATAGCCAGGCTAAGCCGTGTACACAGAGTGTCAGAAAACACAATGCTATATATAGCGTGGCTGAGCGAGGTACACAGTGGCAGTAAACAATGCTATATATATAGTGTGGCTGAGCGAGCGGTGTACTACTGTTCCCAGCAGCGACACACAATGACTGGGGGGGACCCTGGCTAGCGTGGCTGGAGAGCGAACTACCCTGCCTGCCTACCCAAAGCTAAACCCACAGAGAAATGGCGGAGATATGACGTGGTTCGGGTATTTATTTACCCGAACCACGTGACCGTTCGGCCAATCAGAGCGCGTTCGGGCCCGAACCACGTGACCCGTTCGGCCAATCACAGTGCTAGCCGAACGTTCGGGGAACGTTCGGCCATGCGCTCTTAGTTCGGCCATGTGGCCGAACGGTTTGGCCGAGCACCGTCAGGTGTTCGGCCGAACTCGAACATCACCCGAACAGGGTGATGTTCCGCAGAACCCGAACAGTGGCGAACACTGTTCGCCCAACACTACCCCCAAGCACGGAACTTTGGGAACTGAAGTTATGGGAGTGTTATTAACATTTATTAACATTTATTGTTACTTCAGGCAGAGAGGTGGCCAGAGACGGTGGAAAAATGATTAGTTCTTTTTTACTCATATTAAGTTTTAGGAAGCGAGAGGACATGAAGGAAGATATAGCAGACAAGCAATCAGGAACATGTTTGAGGAGGGAGTTAAGGTCTGAGGCCGAGAGGTACAGTTGTGTATCGTCTGCATACAGGTGGTATTGAAACCCAAATGAGTTGATTAAGTCACCAAGACCGTGTATGTAGATGGAAAAGAGGAGGGGACCGTGGACAGAGCCTTGAGGAACCCCGACAGACAAAGCATGAGGAGGAGAGATCTGATCTGAGTAGGAGACTGTGAAGGACCTTCCAGAGAGATAGGAAGATAACCATGTGAGAGCAAGGCCCTTTATTCCTACATTTGAAAGTATTTGTATTTGAATAATCTCAAATACCTTCTGTTTTAAGTAGGCAAATTTCTGTTTTGCTTAACATTGAGTCCATGTTCGTCCTTTTTAGGCTCTTTACACACTCTTCTGGGGTTCTGGTTCTTCATGAGCTTTACAGGCAATCTGCAACTCATAGTAAAGTAGATCCCACAAACAGTGGCTGCAGTTAGTCTATTCACCACAAGATGGCGATCACACACACAGGAAATGATGTAACAACAGGAAGAAGAGAAGTTGCAGCTAGTGGAGAGGAGACGTTGTTGGAAGAGGTAATTGTGTGATTCTTGTTATATACTAGCACATATATGGCTGCTGGGCATTGTACAGGATGTATTGCAGTGGGGAGATCAGTACAGACATGGGCAAGTATGAGGCTAGTAATAGTATGAATGAGCATAGAGATTGTATGCAGCAATACCTGTATATAGGAGAGATGGGGAAGAGAGCATTAGTGTTAGATGGAATGTGAGCAGTCACACAGGGCTTTTCTCCTGTCTGACTCACAGTGCTTGGGAGCTGCAGCCACAGAAGGCACAGTCAGTAGCACCCCCTCCCCTCCTGGGCAATAAGCTGCATAATAAATGTATCACTAAACAGATGCTGCCTCCAGCCAGGATGTGCTCCCCGCTCTGCACCCAGCTCTCTTACATACGGTGACTAGACCTCCCGCTTTAGCAGGGACACGTCCTGGATTTGGGGTTCCCTGTCTCAGGCTGCATGGGGTCCCGGGAAACATCCCACTTTAGGCTGCAGGATGTCCCGGCCACAGGACTCTGGCCTCCGTCCAATGGGCTGTGTTGTGGAAAGTAGGTGTGGCCACCTGGCATCAACCTCGCTGCCCCCCCTCAGCGTGCTTCCCCATCAGCACTGCCCTCCCTCCAATCAGCGCGACCAACTCCGCCCAGCCTAACAGCACAGATCTCTGGGACGGGGAGGTGGGATTTTTGAATAGCCAATCCATACAGGAGAGCCTTTACCAATCTGAACTGCATCCGTTCGCTGGTAAGAGTGGCATATAAGCTTCACAGCTGCCCCCTTCCCCATGTGTGTGCCCCTCTCTCCCCCAGTCCTGTCCCGCAATGTGTACCCCTCTCCCCACCACAGTGTGTGTGTCTTTCCCTACCCCAGAACTGTCCCGCAATGTGTATGTGTCTCCCTCTTCTCTCCAGTGTGTGTCCCCCTCCAGCATTGTCCTCAGTGTGTGTTCTCCTGCTGTCCCTCTCGCACCCCCATTATGAACCCTCTCGTGTGTGTGATTTTCACCTTCCTCCCCTCCCAGTCAGTGTAACCCTCCACCCCAGCTAGTTTCACCCTCCTCCCTACCTACTTTCACCCTGTTCCTCTTCCAGTCAGTGTCCCCTCCATGGCCCCACCACCCACAAGTGACAGCTATGGCGAGTTCTGGGAGGAGGGGGATCCTGTATCGGTAGTTTCACCACTGACAGCCGTTTAACCTAGATTATCCTCCCCTTATTATCGATCTAAAGGCAGCAGCATCCTGTACAGATCACATGACCACATCACTGAGGATGGACGAGGACCAGAGTCACATGACTGAGAGGATATTCAACCTCACCCTGGAGATCATCTGTCTGCTGACTGGAGAGGTGAGGAGAATTCTGGGAGGTCACATGATTTCACTTTTATCTCTAATAATAAAACACAGCTAACCAGAGAGGTAAGGAGGATTCTGGGAGATTATGTGACATTAATGTTGGTCTTTCCATACAGAGTTTTCCTCAAGTGAAGTCTGGTGATCATGTGACCTTCACGGTACCCCCACCTCACTTCCTAATATCTGAGGGACACAACAAGCAGAAGATTCTGGAGATCACCAGGAAGATAATAGAGCTGCTGACAGGAGAGGTAAGCAGTGCTGGCAATTATGGGACATTATCCAGTAACAGCAAGGGGTGTGTCTGGGTGGTGACTATATCATTGTGTGTGTCAGGTTCCTATGAGATGTCAGGATGCCACCATCTATTTCTCCATGGAGGAGTGGCAGTATATAGAAGGACACCAGGACCTCTACAAGGACGCCATGATGGAGAATCAGCCGCCCCTCACATCACCGGGTAAGAGGACATTTTTTCTTTTATTACTTATAATGGAGAAAGCAGTGCTTAGGGTCCTCCTAGATCCCCCTCATCTGATAAACACAAACAGACAATGACTTCAATTCACTAAGGGCTGATTAGCAAAAAAGAAAAGGTTGGGGAAATACCGCATTCTGTATTGTAGACTTTTGTTTTCCAAGTGCACCAGATTGTCACACATGCGGTAATAGGTAATTTACTGAACAATGTTGCTTCAGTTCACTAATGCTACATACACACATGAAAGATTAATGAAAGATCACAGACCAATTTTACCCCCTTCCATGTAGTATGAGAGCCATACTGTACACAGTCTATTCTATTGAGCTGAACTCCCCATCAGATAAAAATCTTTGCAAGATGCTGCACACACAGATGCTGTACACATTTAAAAGATCCGTATTGCAAAAGATCAGTTCCTGTAAAATGCATTCATAGTCTATGATATTTGCGGATCTCATACACACCTTGTTTAACAGACATTCATCTGCATATCTGACAACCATCTGCAGATCTGAAGATCCATCCTGGTGGATCTGATCTGCAGATGAATGTCTGTCAAACAAGGTGTGTATGAGGATCTGCAGATATCATAGACTATGAATGCATTTTGCAGGAACGGATGTTTTGCTGGAACGGATGTTTTGCAGGTACTGATCTTTTTAATGTGTACAGCATCTGTGTGTGCAGCATCTTGCAAAGATTTTTATCTGATGGGGAGTTCAGCTCAATAGAATAGACTGTTTAGAGTATGGCTCTCATACTACATGGAATGGGGTAAAATTGGTTTAACCTCCTCGGCGTTCTATTGAGATCGCCAGGGAGGCTGCGGGAGGGTTTTTTTTTAATTAAAAAAAAACTATTTCATGCAGCCAACTGAAAGTTGGCTGCATGAAAGCCCACTAGAGGGCGCTCCGGAGGCGTTCTTCCGATCGCCTCCGGCGCCCATAATAAACAAGGAAGGCCGCAATGAGCGGCCTTCCTTGTTTTGCTTAGATCGTCGCCATGGCGACGAGCGGAGTGACGTCATGGACGTCAGCCGACGTCCTGACGTCAGCCGCCTCCGATCCAGCCCTTAGCGCTGGCCGGAACTTTTTGTTCCGGCTGCGCAGGGCTCAGGCGGCTAGGGGGGCCCTCTTTCGCCGCTGCTCGCGGCGAATCGCCGCAGAGCGGCGGCGATCAGGCAGCACACGCGGCTGGCAAAGTGCCGGCTGCGTGTGCTGCACTTTATTTGATAAAAATCGGCCCAGCAGGGCCTGAGCGGCAGCCTCCGGCGGTGATGGACGAGCTGAGCTCGTCCATACCGCTCAGGAGGTTAAGATCTTTCATTAATCTTTCAAGTGTGTACACACCATTACACCTACTCGGAAATGCCGAAGTCTCACAGCTGTGGAGGACGGAGCAGTGCTTTTCAGCGCTGCAAGATTTGGGCGCAGCCGGCGCCTCCATAGACTTCAATAGGAATCACTCCTATTGAAGCGCTCAGTGAGTAACGTCGGCTCCGTCAGAAGACGTAGCCGAGGTTGCTTAGAAAACACAATAATTCGGCCTCCAGCAATCGCTGAAAGCCGAATTATTTCATTCCCCCACTATCCATGGCGGCCTGGAGGGGGAATAGTAATTAACACGGCCCAGACTTGTGCAGAAGCAGGATCAGCTATATACCGCTGTATCCTGCGCCCAAGTCTACCGGTGCCGATTTCAAATGTACTTGTGGAGGAGGTCTCTGAAGCTAGCTGAGGTTCTCTCCTACAAGTGTCTGCATAACCCATTCCTGTGTGACAGCTTACTAGAGAGTAAAGGGCTTCCTGCATCCCTTTAGATGTGTAGGCATGCCACTAAAGGGCCCTTTTCTGTGTACCAGTATATAGATCTGCATGTCTAAAGGGATACAGGGAAGCCTCTGTAAAGGTCTCCTGCTGTTGTATCTTGTTTAGTTTTCTGATAACCCACCCGGTAGTGCATCTGATCAAATGAGGTGAGTAGCAGGACCAGGTGGCTCTTTCTATTGGCTTTCTCCCTTGTCTGTCAGTTTTACCACATGCCGATTTCTAGTTATTGACAGGTCCAGCCAGATCTTAAAAAATACCCAATATTTTATTTGTTTTGCAGAACGCTCTAATCTTAGTAAATTGACATTTTTTGAGGTATTCACCGCACAAGCCTGTAATTTACCTCACTAGTCTGTAATATTTACTTTTCAATGTGGTGACACTTAGTTAATTGAGCCCATAGTATTCAGTCATTGTGTGTGTTTCCTACAGATGGATCCAGAAATGGAAACCCACCAGAGAGGTGTACAGGTCCTCTTTATTCCTGGGGTTGTCTAAAGGAAGTTCCCACCACCCCCCACCATTATCAGGTAGGTGGAACTGAGTGTCATTAGAGACCCCAAACTATGTGACATTGTTTCCTGTTGTCTATGCTGTTATCTGTGTTCACATTATAAAGTGCTTCTTATTTTGTGTGATTAGGGTGGAGAACTGATACATGTAAGTGCTGTGGTTAAAGAGGAAGAAGAAGAGACGTATTTGAGGAGTGATCAGCAGTCTATGGAGGGGGGTGACATGATGGGGACAAGTAAAGAGGAAGAAGAAGAGACATATGTGAGGAGTGATCAGCAGTCTATAGAGGAGGGTGACATGATGGGGACAATTAAAGAGGAAGAAGATGAGATGTATGTGAGGAGTGATCAGCAGTCTATGGAGGAGGGTGACAGGATGGGGACATGTAAAGAGGAAGAAGAGGAGACGTATATGAAGAGTGATCAGCAGTCTATGGGGGAGGGCGACATGATGGGGACAATAAAAAAGGAAGAAGAGACGTATGTGAGGCGTGATCAGCAGTCTATGGAGGAGGGTGACATGATGAGGACAAGTAAAGAGGAAGAAGAAGAGACATATGTGAGGAGTGATCAGCAGTCCATGAAGGAGGGAGACATGATGGGGACAAGTAAAGAGGAAGAAGAGGAGACATATGTGAGGAGTGATCAGCAGCCTATGGAGGAGGGTGACATTATGGGGACAAGTAAAGAGGAAGAAGAAGAGGCGTATGTGAGGAGTGATCAGCAGTCTATGGAGGAGGGCGACATGATGAGGATAAAGAAAGAGGAAGAAGAAGAGACGTATGTGAGGCGTGATCAGCAGTCTATGGAGGAGGGGGAAGTGATGAGAGCATCTAAGAAGGAAGATATTATTGCAGAGATGAGAATTGGTGAGTAATAAACATTAGATATTGAAAAGCCTTATTAAACTGACTAACAAATATGTCCCTGCTGGGCACAGTATAGATCAGGGCTGACCAATAGATCTGTCGGTAGATCGTGACCGCCTGATTGGTTGATCGCGGCCTCGTGGCTGCGTCCCATTGAATTTTGCCGCTGATAGCGCAGCCAATCGGGGGGAGAGAGGCGTGGCCAGTCGGGAAGAGAGAGGCGTGGCTGAGAAGCCAGGGGCGGCTCTGCCATGACACAGTGTCATGGCTGGGTGCGGCGCCTGAAGCAAAACTTCCGCATCCACCCGCGCTGCCCGCCGGAGCCTCCCTCAGCCACCGAATTGCATATCTGCCCTCCAGGCAACCGGGGCTGAGGGAGTGAAGCCAGGACGCCACCGCTGGAGGGAGGTAAGCGTACCTGCCCGATACTAAAGGCACAGCTTACCTCTACTGAGGCACATACAGGTCCTTCTCAAAAAATGTACATATTGTGATAAAGTTCATTATTTTCTGTAATGTACTGATAAACGTTAGACTTTCATATATTTTAGATTCATTACACACAACTGAAGTAGTTCAAGCCGTTCATTGTTTTAATATTGATGATTTTGGCATTCAGCTCATGAAAACCCAAAATTCCTATCTCAAAAAATTAGCATATCATGAAAAAGGTTCTCTAAACGAGCTATTAGCCTAATCATCTGAATTAACTAATTAACACCTGCAAAAGATTCCTGAGGCTTTTAAAAACTCCCAGCCTGGTTCATTACTCAAAACCGCAATCATGGGTAAGACTGCCGACCTGACTGCTGTCCAGAAGGCCATCATTGACACCCTCAAGCAAGAGGGTAAGACACAGAAAGACATTTCTGAACGAATAGGCTGTTCCCAGAGTGCTGTATCAAGGCACCTCAGTGGGAAGTCTGTGGGAAGGAAAAAGTGTGGCAGAAAACACTGCACAACAAGAAGAGGTGACCGGACCCTGAGGAAGATTGTGGAGAAGGACCGATTCCAGACCTTGGGGGACCTGCGGAGGCAGTGGACTGAGTCTGGAGTAGAAACATCCAGAGCCACCGTGTACAGGCGTGTGCAGGAAATGGGCTACAGGTGCCGCATTCCCCAGGTCAAGCCACTTTTGAACCAGAAACAGCGGCAGAAGCGCCTGGCCTGGGCTACAGAGAAGCAGCGCTGCATTGTTGCTCAGTGGCCCAAAGTACTTTTTTCGGATGAAAGCAACTTTTGCATGTCATTCGGAAATCAAGGTGCCAGAGTCTGGAGGAAGACTGGGGAGAGGGAAATGCCTGAAGTCCAGTGTCAAGTACCCACAGTCAGTGATGGTCTGGGGTGCCATGTCAGCTGCTGGTGTTGGTCCACTGTGTTTTATCAAGGGCAGGGTCAATGCAGCTAGCTATCAGGAGATTTTGGAGCACTTCATGCTTCCATCTGCTGAAAAGCTTTATGGAGATGAAGATTTCATTTTTCAGCACGACCTGGCACCTGCTCACAGTGCCAAAACCACTGGTAAATGGTTTACTGACCATGGTATTACTGTGCTCAATTGGCCTGCCAACTCTCCTGACCTGAACCCCATAGAGAATCTGTGGGATATTGTGACGAGAAAGTTGAGAGACGCAAGACCCAACACTCTGGATGAGTATAAGGCCGCTGTCGAAGCATCTTGGGCCTCCATAACACCTGAGCAGTGCCACAGGCTGATTGCCTCCATGCCACGCCGCATCGAAGCAGTCATTTCTGCAAAAGGATTCCCGACCAAGTATTGAGTGCATAACTGAACATAATTATTTGAAGGTTGACTTTTTTTGTTTTAAAAACACTTTTCTTTTATTGGTCGGATGAAATATGCTAATTTTTTTAGATAGGAATTTGGGGTTTTCATGAGCTGTATGCCAAAATCATCAATATTAAAACAATAAAAGGCTTGAACTACTTCAGTTGTGTGTAATGAATCTAAAATCTATGGAAGTCTAATGTTTATCAGTACATTACAGGAAATAATGAACTTTATCACAATATGCTAATTTTTTTTAGAAGGACCTGTATATACCCAGCTATCCTATACTGAGGCACATATACCCAGCTATCCTATACTGAGGCACATATACCCAGCTATCCTATACTGAGGCACATATACCCAGCTATCCTATACTGAGGCACATATACCCAGCTATCCTATACTGAGGCACATATACCCAGCTATCCTATACTGAAGGCACATGTATACCCAGCTATCCTATACTGAGGCACATATATACCAGCTATCCTATACTGAGGCACATATACCCAGCTATCCTATACTGAGGCACACATACCCAGCTATCCTATACTGAGGCACATATACCCAGCTATCCTATACTGAGGCACATATACCCAGCTATCCTATACTGAGGCACATATACCCAGCTATCCTATACTGAGGCACATATACCCAGCTATCCTATACTGAGGCACATATACCCAGCTATCCTATACTGAGGCACATATACCCAGCTATCCTATACTGAGGCACATATACCCAGCTATCCTATACTGAAGGCACATGTATACCCAGCTATCCTATACTGAGGCACATATATACCAGCTATCCTATACTGAGGCACATATACCCAGCTATCCTATACTGAGGCACACATACCCAGCTATCCTATACTGAGGCACATATACCCAGCTATCCTATACTGAGGCACATATACCCAGCTATCCTATACTGAGGCACATATACCCAGCTATCCTATACTGAAGGCACATGTATACCCAGCTATCCTATACTGAGGCACATATATACCAGCTATCCTATACTGAGGCACATATACCCAGCTATCCTATACTGAGGCACACATACCCAGCTATCCTATACTGAGGCACATATACCCAGCTATCCTATACTGAGGCACATATACCCAGCTATCCTATACTGAGGCACACATACCCAGCTATTCTATACTGAGGCACATATACCCAGCTATCCTATACTGAGGCACATATACCCAGCTATCTTATACTGAGGCACATATACCCAGCTATCCTATACTGAGGCACATATACCCAGCTATCCTATACCGAAAACACATGTATACCCAGCTATCCTATACTGAGGCACATATATACCCAGCTATCCTATACTGAGGCACATATATACCCAGCTATCCTATACTGAGGCACATATACCCAGCTATCCTATACTGAGGCACATATACCCAGCTATCCTATACTGAAGGCACATGTATACCCAGCTATCCTATACTGAGGCACATATATACCAGCTATCCTATACTGAGGCACATATACCCAGCTATCCTATACTGAGGCACACATACCCAGCTATCCTATACTGAGGCACATATACCCAGCTATCCTATACTGAGGCACATATACCCAGCTATCCTATACTGAGGCACATATACCCAGCTATCCTATACTGAAGGCACATGTATACCCAGCTATCCTATACTGAGGCACATATATACCAGCTATCCTATACTGAGGCACATATACCCAGCTATCCTATACTGAGGCACACATACCCAGCTATCCTATACTGAGGCACATATACCCAGCTATCCTATACTGAGGCACATATACCCAGCTATCCTATACTGAGGCACACATACCCAGCTATTCTATACTGAGGCACATATACCCAGCTATCCTATACTGAGGCACATATACCCAGCTATCTTATACTGAGGCACATATACCCAGCTATCCTATACTGAGGCACATATACCCAGCTATCCTATACCGAAAACACATGTATACCCAGCTATCCTATACTGAGGCACATATATACCCAGCTATCCTATACTGAGGCACATATATACCCAGCTATCCTATACTGAGGCACATATACCCAGCTATCCTATACTGAGGCACATATACCCAGCTATCCTATACTGAGGCACATATACCCAGCTATCCTATACTGAGGCACACATACCCAGCTATCCTATACTGAGGCACACATACCCAGCTATCCTATACTGAGGCACATATACCCAGCTATCCTATACTGAGGCACACATACCCAGCTATCCTATACTGAGGCACATATACCCAGCTATCCTATACTGAGGCACATATACCCAGCTATCCTATACTGAGGCACATATACCCAGCTATCCTATACTGAGGCACATATACCCAGCTATCCTATACTGAGGCACATATACCCAGCTATCCTATACTGAGGCACATATACCCAGCTATCCTATACTGAGGCACATATACCCAGCTATTCTATACTGAGGCACATATACCCAGCTATCCTATACTGAGGCACATATACCCAGCTATCCTATACTGAGGCACATATACCCAGCTATCCTATACTGAGGCACATATACCCAGCTATCCTATACTGAGGCACACATACCCAGCTATTCTATACTGAGGCACATATACCCAGCTATCCTATACTGAGGCACATATACCCAGCTATCCTATACTAAGGCAGATATACCCAGCTATCCTATACTGAGGCACATATACCCAGCTATCCTATACTGAGGCACATATACCCAGCTATCCTATACTGAGGCACATATACCCAGCTATCCTATACTGAGGCACATATACCCAGCTATCCTATACTGAGGTACATATACCCAGCTATCCTATACTGAGGCACATATACCCAGCTATCCTATACTGAGGCACATATACCCAGCTATCCTATACTGAGGCACATATACCCAGCTATCCTATACTGAGGCACATATACCCAGCTATCCTATACTGAGGCACATATACCCAGCTATCCTATACTGAGGCACATATACCCAGCTATCCTATACTGAGGCACATATACCCAGCTATCCTATACTGAGGCACATATACCCAGCTATCCTATACTGAGGCACATATACCCAGCTATCCTATACTGAGGCACATATACCCAGCTATCCTATACTGAGGCACATATACCCAGCTATCCTATACTGAGGCACACATACCCAGCTATCCTATACTGAGGCACATATACCCAGCTATCCTATACTGAGGCACATATACCCAGCTATCCTATACTGAGGCACATATACCCAGCTATCCTATTCTGAGGCACATATACCCAGCTATCCTATACTGAGGCACATATACCCAGCTATCCTATACTGAGGCACACATACCCAGCTATCCTATACTGAGGCACACATACCCAGCTATCCTATACTGAGGCACATATACCCAGCTATCCTATTCTGAGGCACATATACCCAGCTATCCTATACTGAGGCACATATACCCAGCTATCCTATACTGAGGCACACATACCCAGCTATCCTATACTGAGGCACACATACCCAGCTATCCTATACTGAGGCACATATACCCAGCTATCCTATACTGAGGCACACATACCCAGCTATCCTATACTGAGGCACATATACCCAGCTATCCTATACTAAGGCAGATATACCCAGCTATCCTATACTGAGGCACATATACCCAGCTATCCTATTTTGAGGCACATATACCCAGCTATCCTATACTGAGGCACACATACCCAGCTATCCTATACTGAGGCACACATACCCAGCTATCCTATACTGAGGCACATATACCCAGCTATCCTATACTGAGGCACACATATCCAGCTATCCTATACTGAGGCACACATACCCAGCTATCCTATACTGAGGCACATATACCCAGCTATCCTATACTGAGGCACACATATCCAGCTATCCTATACTGAGGCACACATACCCAGCTATCCTATACTGAGGCACATATACCCAGCTATCCTATACTGAGGCACATATACCCAGCTATCCTATACTGAGGCACATATACCCAGCTATCCTATACTGAGGCACATATACCCAGCTATCCTATACTGAGGCACATATACCCAGCTATCCTATACTGAGGCACATATACCCAGCTATCCTATACTGAGGCACATATACCCAGCTATCCTATACTGAGGCACATATACCCAGCTATCCTATACTGAGGCACATATATACCAGCTATCCTATACTGAGGCACATATACCCAGCTATCCTATACTGAGGCACACATACCCAGCTATCCTATACTGAGGCACATATACCCAGCTATCCTATACTGAGGCACATATACCCAGCTATCCTATAATGAGGCACACATACCCAGCTATTCTATACTGAGGCACATATACCCAGCTATCCTATACTGAGGCACATATACCCAGCTATCTTATACTGAGGCACATATACCCAGCTATCCTATACTGAGGCACATATACCCAGCTATCCTATACCGAAAACACATGTATACCCAGCTATCCTATACTGAGGCACATATATACCCAGCTATCCTATACTGAGGCACATATATACCCAGCTATCCTATACTGAGGCACATATACCCAGCTATCCTATACTGAGGCACATATACCCAGCTATCCTATACTGAGGCACATATACCCAGCTATCCTATACTGAGGCACATATACCCAGCTATCCTATACTGAGGCACATATACCCAGCTATCCTATACTGAGGTACATATACCCAGCTATCCTATACTGAGGCACATATACCCAGCTATCCTATACTGAGGCACATATACCCAGCTATCCTATACTGAGGCACATATACCCAGCTATCCTATACTGAGGCACATATACCCAGCTATCCTATACTGAGGTACATATACCCAGCTATCCTATACTGAGGCACATATACCCAGCTATCCTATACTGAGGCACATATACCCAGCTATCCTATACTGAGGCACATATACCCAGCTATCCTATACTGAGGCACACATACCCAGCTATCCTATACTGAGGCACACATACCCAGCTATCCTATACTGAGGCACATATACCCAGCTATCCTATACTGAGGCACACATACCCAGCTATCCTATACTGAGGCACACATACCCAGCTATCCTATACTGAGGCACATATACCCAGCTATCCTATACTGAGGCACACATACCCAGCTATCCTATACTGAGGCACATATACCCAGCTATCCTATACTGAGGCACATATACCCAGCTATCCTATACTGAGGCACATATACCCAGCTATCCTATACTGAGGCACATATACCCAGCTATCCTATACTGAGGCACATATACCCAGCTATCCTATACTGAGGCACATATACCCAGCTATCCTATACTGAGGCACATATACCCAGCTATCCTATACTGAGGCACATATACCCAGCTATCCTATACTGAGGCACATATACCCAGCTATCCTATACTGAGGCACATATACCCAGCTATCCTATACTGAGGCACATATACCCAGCTATCCTATACTGAGGTACATATACCCAGCTATCCTATACTGAGGCACATATACCCAGCTATCCTATACTGAGGCACATATACCCAGCTATCCTATACTGAGGCACATATACCCAGCTATCCTATACTGAGGCACACATACCCAGCTATCCTATACTGAGGCACACATACCCAGCTATCCTATACTGAGGCACATATACCCAGCTATCCTATACTGAGGCACATATACCCAGCTATCCTATACTGAGGCACATATACCCAGCTATCCTATACTGAGGCACATATACCCAGCTATCCTATACTGAGGCACATATACCCAGCTATCCTATACTGAGGCACATATACCCAACTATCCTATACTGAGGCACACATACCCAGCTATCCTATACTGAGGCACACATACCCAGCTATCCTATACTGAGGCACATATACCCAGCTATCCTATACTGAGGCACATATACCCAGCTATCCCATACTGAGGCACATATACCCAGCTATCCTATACTGAGGCACACATACCCAGCTATCCTATACTGAGGCACACATACCCAGCTATCCTATACTGAGGCACATATACCCAGCTATCCTATACTGAGGCACACATACCCAGCTATCCTATACTGAGGCACATATACCCAGCTATCCTATACTGAGGCACATATACCCAGCTATCCTATACTGAGGCACATATACCCAGCTATCCTATACTGAGGCACATATACCCAGCTATCCTATACTGAGGCACATATACCCAACTATCCTATACTGAGGCACATATACCCAGCTATCCCATACTGAGGCACACATACCCAGCTATCCTATACTGAGGCACATATACCCAGCTATCCTATACTGAGGCACATATACCCAGCTATCCTATACTGAGGCACACATATCCAGCTATCCTATACTGAGGCACATATACCCAGCTATCCTATACTGAGGCACATATACCCAGCTATCCTATACTGAGGCACATATACCCAGCTATCCTATACTGAGGCACATATACCCAGCTATCCTATACTGAGGCACATATACCCAGCTATCCTATACTGAGGCACATATACCCAGCTATCCTATACTGAGGCACATATACCCAGCTATCCTATACTGAAGGCACATATACCCAGCTATCCTATACTGAGGCACATATACCCAGCTATCCTATACTGAGGCACACATACCCAGCTATCCTATACTGAGGCACATATACCCAGCTATCCTATACTGAAGGCACATATACCCAGCTATCCTATACTGAGGCACATATACCCAGCTATCCTATACTGAGGCACATATACCCAGCTATCCTATTCTGAGGCACATATACCCAGCTATCCTATACTGAGGCACATATACCCAGCTATCCTATACTGAAGGCACATATACCCAGCTAAGGTTTATGTGTGCGGGGTGTCCGCATGCATTTAAATGTCAGTAGATCTCCTGGCCTCGGCGAATTTTAAAGTAGCTCGCGAGCCGAAAAAGTGTGGGCACCCCTGGTATAGATCATCTTCCTCTCAGTATGCCTGGTAATATTACCACAGTTTCATGAATCTACCCCTTTGACACAATGTAAAGCAGTCAGTGTGCAGCTTGTATAATGGTGTAAATTTGCTGTCCCGCCAACATCAACTCAACACACAGCCATTAATTTCGAATCCGCTGGCAACAAAAGTGAGGACACCCCTAAGTGACAAATGTCAAAATTCTACTCAAATAGACATTTCAGAGCCCAATCCAATTCACTTTTTCACTAAGTTTTTTCCTGGGTGATATTTTTACATCTTATCAATAAATGGCCTTTTAAGCCACCCGCAGGCAACAAAAAATCATATTATAAATGTGAAAGTTTGGATGTTTGTTACTCGATCACACAAAACTGGCTGAACGGATTTGAATGAAATTTGGCACACACATAGTACATCACCTGGAATAACATATTGGATACTTTTTATCCCCATAACCAAAAAGTGGGCGGAGACAAATACAAATTTCACTGGGAAAATGTAAACAGCAGCCATTCTTACACTGCTAATGGCAGGCTTCTCAAACTTTGCACAGCTGGTTACTGGGTGACTGGGATTAATATTCAGAAAAGTGGGTGGATCCTACAAAAGCCAATCAAAATTCACCTGTTGATTTTCAAGGTGAATATTTAATTGCTGCCATTCTTGCACTGTTAATGGCACAATCCTTGAACCTGGTCCAGTTGGTCATTAGGTGATGGGGGTTCAAATTCAGAAAAGGGGTGGTGCCACAAAAAGCCAATCAGATTTGTTTCATTTCAATGCACATTGATGCCAAAGACTGCAAATCTCACAAACTTGGTCATTGAGTAATTGTGTGTTAGGGTTAGAAAAAGTGGTCACAGTCAACACCAGCCAAATACATACCCGGGAAACGCCGGTCCATCAGCTAGTTAAAAAATAATTTTACAGTACTTTTTCATTTGCAGAGTGTTTAAGCAGAAGATGGAAAATGATGTCCTAGGAGAAAACTTAGCAGAGGAAGGGAATTGGTTCCGGCCCTTTCCCTCCCTGAGGTCATGTGACTGGTTAGTGTTACAAGGTCTCAGGTGTGAATGGGGAGCAGGTGTGGTACATTTGGTGTTATCGCTCTCACACTCCCTCATACTGGTCACTGGAAGCTCAGCATGGCTCCTCATGGCAGAGAACTCTCTGAGGAGCTGAAAAAAGTATCGTAGCTCCACATAAAGAGGGTCTAGGCCAGTGATGGCTAACCTTGGCACACCAGCTGTGACAAAACTACAAATCCCATCATGCCTCTGCCTCCTCAAGTTATGCTTAGAGCTGTCAGAGTATTGAAATGCTTCATGAGACTTGTAGTTCCACTACAGCTTGAGTGCCAAGGTTAGCCATCACTGGCCTAGGCTATAAGAATATTGCCTACACTCTGACACTGAGCTGCAGCATGGTGGCCAAGACCATACAGAGGTTTAACAGGACAGGTTCCACTCTGAGTAGGCCTTGTCATGGGCAACTTGCGCGTGCATTCAGACACATATAGACACAGAAACACACACAGACCTAGCCGCATAGCCTCTCTGCCTCTCTTTCTGTCCTACCCAGCCTTACTGTAATTGTCCTGGCAGAAGGGGGTGGAGCTACATCTTTCCTGTGTGTGCTCCTCCCCTCCTTACCTACTGCATGTGTGAATAACTACAAAGGTGAAAACTAAAGGTGCATACCCACGCCGTATTTTTACAATCCACCGGTCCGTCAGACCCTCCCGTGGAGCAGTCATTCTGCCGACAGTAGCACATGTGTACAAGCTGTCGGCAGACTGATAAGACTGTTTTGGACTCATTCGCACAGCGTCTTATCAGTCTGCCGACACCTTGTACCCACGTGCTACTGTCTGCAGAACGACTGCTCCGCGTCGTGTGTACGCACCTTTAAAGTGGATCCGAGATGAACTTTTACTCCTTGCATAATTGTGTTCCTTACATATAGTTTATAGGGCATTCCTCAAGCCAAATACTTGTTTTGTTTTGTTTTAATACCCTAATTTCCTATAAACTAAACAAACCACACCCACGGCTTCTCCAGAGTGCCTTGGCGCTTGCAAGGGATTGTGGGATTTCAGTCTGGGCAGGTGAAAAAGGTGTTACTGGCTATAGATTTCAGAGGCAGAGTTTTCACAATCTGAGAGCTGCAGTGCAGATACAGATCAGTTGCCTGTGTAATGGAGGAGATAAGAGTGGAGTTTTCACAGAATATGCAGATTAGCATGCCTAGATACAGATAAGCTTGCTTGTGTGTGTAATTGTGTAATAGTGACAAGCAGAAAACATGTCTGCTCCCATTGTATCACAGGAAAAAATATGAATATACTGTTGAAGCTGTTTGAAGATAGATTTGCTGTGTAAACTATCTAAACTTTAGATAAGATATATAGACAAGTCACATGTTATATTTAGTTTTTCATCTCGGATCCGCTTTAAGGACTGGAGTGATAAGAGAGCGCTCTCACTGAGAAAGCTTATCACTACATGTTAATAAGGCACAAAAAAAGAGAGGCCAATAGCCCAATATAGTGTAGTAGTTATTGTAGAGGTTGGATAAATGAAGAGAGTACAATAGATATACTCACAAACCAGGGTTACCAACAGGCAACCACTGTATAGGCAGGTGAGGAGATTGTCCTGTCCCCACTCAGGAATAAGAAGTTGCTTTCTGTAGATCAGAAAAAAGGGGAGATCCCCCTCCACCAAGGGTGGATTATTATGCAATATAGAAAGAACAGAGGCACCAAAAGGGTAAAATCACAATACTAAAATGTTTAAAAAGTGCTTGGGAGGCAGTGGTGGGCTTACCTCCTATAAGCAGACACTGGAAAACTGTCTGTTTCAAGAAAAAACGATTTTTATTGGTACACTCCAAATAAAGGCTGCAACGCCTTTCGCAGGCGTAGGCCCGCTTCCTCAGGCAATAGACATAGGAGCACACAACAGTTTTGGGTCAAGATACGCGAGGCACCTCTGTCAAGCGTATGCCTAACATGCTGAGCGTATCTTGACCCAAAACTGTTGTGTACTCCTATGTCTATTGCCTGAGGAAGCGGGCCTACGTCTGCGAAACGCATTGCAGCCTTTATTTGGGGTGTACCAATAAAAATCGTTTTTTCTTGAAACAGACAGTTTTCCAGTGTCTGCTTATAGGAGGTAAGCCCACCACTGCCTCCCAAGCACTTTTTAAACATTTTAGTATTGTGATTTTACCCTTTTGGCGCCTCTGTTCTTTCTATATTGCATGTTAATAAGGCAAGCTTCTTTAGTGAATTAACACTTAAAATACAGATTGATGTGTGGAGATGTTTCCACTTGCCTTATTATCACCAGAATGATCTTAAAGAGAACCCGAGGTGGGGTTCTTCCATCGCAATCCATATACAGAGGCTGGGTCTGTCTATAGAGCCCAGCCTCTGTTGTTAGTTAGTTCCCTCCAAAGCCCCCCCGCGCGCTGTCAGACCCCATAAAACACTACTGTCAGTCTCGGCTGCTCCCCGCCTCCTGAATCGCTCCGGTCCCCGCCCACGTCCCTTCCCTCCAATCAGCAGCGAGGGAAGGGACGTGGGCAGGGACCGGAGTGATTCCGGAGGCGGGGGAGCTGCGAGACTGACAGTAGTGAGCTAAACACAGACGGCTGCTACATGCTGCGTGTCGCCAGCGCGGCTGTGTTTTATGGGGTCTGACAGCGTGCAGGGGGGGCTTTGGAGGAAACTAACTAGCAACAGAGGCTGGGCTCTATAGACAGACCCAGCCTCTGTATATCGATAGCGATGGGAGAACCAAACCTCAGGTTCTCTTTAAGGAATTGTAGCCATTGAGGTTGATTCACTAGCTATAGCGCTGTTAGCTATTAGGGGAAGCTGGGGTTAGGAAGGTTTAGAAGTTATTTAAAACTTAATCTTTACCTCAACGTAAAAGAAGCAGGGAGATTGGCCATTAGAGGATGGGCAACAGCGACATTCAAGGAGAACTGGGGAGGAGATTGTGTCTCAGAAGTTCAGCAGAATAGGTGCCCTATCTATTCCTGACTCTCTCCTCTTTTAGTGCAATTCAAGTTACTATTTACATGCTATAAAACACAATGGGGTTGATTCATGAACTATAGTGCTGCCAAACAGCGAGACTAAACTACTGTTACTAACGCTAATAGAGCAGCGCAACTCATTTCCTCTGTGCACGCTACGTAGCGGCCGCATTAGTGAAGGATCGCAGGGGACATCATTATCACGCTGCAAATCAAGGCAGTGGCCGTTGCTAAGTAACGCACGCTACGCTGCCACTAGCGCGTGTAGCGTGCACAAAGGAAATATTAAGCTAACTTTTAAACCTCCCTAACCCCAGCTTCCCCTAATCAGGCAGTCCTTGTTGTATATGTGGACGAGGTCAGCCAGATTCTCTGCTCTGCATGGCCTGACCTATATTCATCATGGGATATTATGTTAGTTGCTTGTATAATTAGCTGCTGCAGCAGGACTTGTAATTCCATTAGGAATAGCGGCCGTGTTGTTTGGCCTCGCTCTCCCTGACCTCCCCACACTGTAATCTTGGATTGCAGGTTACTATTACAGTAACGCACTTTCTCCAACTAGAGCAGATATAGCCCCGCCCCCTTGTCATAGCCTCTGAAGAAGCGCTTGTGTGTGAAACTGCCGTCAGGCTCCCAGCAACCAGCACCCACCATTATCCACCCCCGCACCGGTATGTGTTTAGTCTCTTCTTATGGACTGTGAAGTGATGATGTAATGTTAGGTACACATTATACAATTTTCTGGCAGATTTACCTGCCAGATCGATTATTTTTAATATGTCCGATCTGAATTTCAATAAATTTTTCAATTTTCTGATTTTTTTTTTTAAATCATTTTTTCAGTTCTTTGAAAATAAATAGAAAATAAAATTTGAATAAAAGATTAAAAAAAAAACCTGGAAAATCGAGAAAAAAAAAAAGGATCAAAATTCAGATCAGACATGCTGGAAATAATCGATTTGGCAGGTAGGTAAATCTGCAAGAAAAATGTATGCTGTGTACCTAGTAGGGCTGCACGGTTTTTCGGTTTAAAACCGAAACCGCGGTTCGTGGCAAGATGATCTGCTGATCGTCAGTACCTTCGGTTTTTCGGTCCGCTGTCTGTAATACTTTGCTTCTGGCCCCGCTGTGCGCGGATTGGCCAGAAGCAGTGAATATGTATGAGTGTTAATGAGCGGGGGGGGGGGGCAGATCCACTCCAGCGAGCGGCCGGGCACATACAGCATTACAAATCACTGGCTAGCGATGGAATGACGGCAGCGGTAGGCGGAGCTGTATGCTCTGTACAGCTCCGCCTACCACTGCCGTCATTCCATCGCTAGCCAGTGATTGGTAATGCTGCTGTATGTGCCCAACCGCTCGCTCGAGTGAATCCGCCCCCCGCTCATTAACACTCATACATATTCACTGCTTCTGGCCAATCCGTGCACAGCGGGGCCAGAAGCAAGGTATTACAGACAGCGGACCGGGCAGTGCGGACCGGATTGGCCAGAAGCAGTGAATATGTATGAGTGTTAATGAGCGGGGGGCGGATCCACTCGAGCGAGCGTCCGTTCACATACAGCAGCATTACCAATCACTGGCTAGCGATGGAATGACGGCAGTGGTAGGCGGGGCTGTACAGAGCATACAGCTCCGCCTACCGCTGCCGTCATTCCATCGCTAGCCAGTGATTGGTAATGCTGTATGTGCCCGGCCGCTTGCTCGAGTGGATCCCCCCCCCCCCCCCGCTCATTAACACTCATACATATTCACTGCTTCTGGCCAATCCGCGCACAGCGGGGCCAGAAGCAAGGTATTACAGACAGCGAACCGGGCAGTGCGGACCGGATTGGCCAGAAGCAGTGAATATGTATGAGTGTTAATGAGCGGGGGGCGGATCCACTCGAGCGAGCGGCCGGGCACATACAGCAGCATTACCAATCACTGGCTAGCGATGGAATGACGGCAGTGGTAGGCGGAGCTGTACAGAGCATACAGCTCCGCCTACCGCTGCCGTCATTCCATCGCTAGCCAGTGATTGGTAATGCTGTATGTGCCCGGCCGCTCGCCGGAGTGGATCCCCCCCCCCCCGCTCATTAACACTCATACATATTCACTGCTTCTGGGCAATCCGCGCACAGCGGGGCCAGAAGCAAGGTATTACAGACAGCGAACCGGGCAGTGCGGACCGGATTGGCCAGAAGCAGTGAATATGTATGAGTGTTAATGAGCGGGGGGCGGATCCACTCGAGCGAGCGTCCGTTCACATACAGCAGCATTACCAATCACTGGCTAGCGATGGAATGACGGCAGTGGTAGGCGGGGCTGTACAGAGCATACAGCTCCGCCTACCGCTGCCGTCATTCCATCGCTAGCCAGTGATTGGTAATGCTGTATGTGCCCGGCCGCTTGCTCGAGTGGATCCCCCCCCCCCCCGCTCATTAACACTCATACATATTCACTGCTTCTGGGCAATCCGCGCACAGCGGGGCCAGAAGCAAAGTATTACAGACTGCGGACCGGGCAGTGCAGAAACCCCCCCAGCATTTGAAAAAAAAGCGGGAAAAAATCGAAATTGCAATTTCTGAGAGAAAAATCGCAAGTTCGATTTTTCCCTAAAATCGTGCAGCCCTATAGTATAACACACAGCCTACTCGTCTGCACATTGCCAAATAAAGGAAGTTGTACAGCAGCAGGGCCGGATTTGTACTTTTTGCCACCCAAGGCCAACTATCACAAGCCCCGCCCCATGACCAACTCCCACCCCCCACCTTCCCGCAATTTACGCTCACATTTCCCGCAGCAAACATGCAGTCCTAAAGCAAACCTGAAACAAACAAAATAAAAGATATTTACCTTAGCAGATCCTCCTGGTGCCAACTGTTCCAGCGCTGGGACACTCTTCACATACTCAGACCCACCACTGCTGCCAAATTACCATTGATGTGGCTTATTGCATAATAATCCTAATCATAACAATCCCAACATTTGGACAGCGCTTTACTCCTGTTGGACTTAAAGCGCTTAAGAGCTGCAGCCACTGGGATGCGCCCAAGAGGCCACCTGGAAGTGTTAGGGAGTCTTGCATAGATAACCAGCAGATTCCATCAGAGTAAATGAATTTGCTGGTAAAAATCCTAGAAGCATAGAAGTCACTGATTCCAGGACTATTTTATCAATACTTATTTGCATTTGCCACTTTCCTTAAAAAAGACTGATGATTTTCAATTTATTGTGATAGCAAAATTGACCAGAACCACAATCAGCAATTAAAAATCAGCTGAGCTGTGGATTCTATTCTATGTCTGGTACACACCATGCAATTTACCGTGGGGTCGAATAGATAATTTCCAACAAGTCCGATCAGGTTTCCGAATGATTTTTCCGATCACTTCTGCATATAATTGATTGGAAAACTGATTGGACCTGTCGGAAATTATTGATTCGCCTCATCGAGCTGACAGAAAATTGTATGGTGTAGGCCTGAACGATAAATCGTTTGGGGATCGAAATCGCAATCACGGAAACGGTGATTCCGCGATCGTCAGAGTGGCGATTTCACCCCCCTCTGCATGCAGTGTAGCAGTCCCCCTAGCGGCGGCTCAGTGGGAGTTAATCGCGGCGGCTCACTCTCTCCAGTGTTCTACCTAGCGTGGTTTAGGTCGGCAGCCCGCCTGGATAAGTCAGGTGACCGCCAGGTAGAGAAACTAGGCTGGCCTGGAGTCCATCCGATTTCAAATGCAGCTTCCACAGCATGGCGATTTGTCTCTTTCCTGTCTCCTCCCCACCCTCTCAGCTCGCAGTACAGTAGCCAGTTGGTTAGGAGAGGCTTTGAGGAATGTTGTTATGCACAGGCCCCGCCCCCGTATCGGGAAGAAGAGCAGCGCATGCTGGAGCTGGCAGGGGATCTGCATGCTGCTTATCATTGTGCTTCCGAGGTATTGCCCTCGCCTGCTCCCTCCTATCCAGATATCAGTAAAATGAGAGCTGTGCAGGGTCTGGAATGTATATACAGTAAATCACTTGTGGAGGAGTCAGCCGACATTTCCTCCCACTCTGTCACAGCTACATTGACTATCTCATTCACAATGCCAGCATCGCGCAAGAAAGATAATTTGCTAGCTGGCCAGTTCATTTTTCTTTTAAAAGGTAAACTTTACTTATAGGATGTGTTTTCTTACTCTTCAACATGAAGTAGTAGCTCTCCCAGCGTCCCTTTCATCCCCATCTCAGACCCAGTGCACATCCTACACTGCTGCTACTGGGCTGCGTCCCTCTCATCCCCATCTCACACACAGTGCACATCCTACACTGCTGCTACTGGGCTGCGTCCCTCTCATCCCCATCTCACACACAGTGCACATCCTACACTGCTGCTACTGGGCTGCGTCCCTCTCATCCCCATCTCACACACAGTGCACATCCTACACTGCTGCTACTGGGCTGCGTCCCTCTCATCCCCATCTCACACACAGTGCACATCCTACACTGCTGCTACTGGGCTGCGTCCCTCTCATCCCCATCTCACACACAGTGCACATCCTACACTGCTGCTACTGGGCTGCGTCCCTCTCATCCCCATCTCACACACAGTGCACATCCTACACTGCTGCTACTGGGCTGCGTCCCTCTCATCCCCATCTCACACACAGTGCACATCCTACACTGCTGCTACTGGGCTGCGTCCCTCTCATCCCCATCTCACACACAGTGCACATCCTACACTGCTGCTACTGGGCTGCGTCCCTCTCATCCCCATCTCACACACAGTGCACATCCTACACTGCTGCTACTGGGCTGCGTCCCTCTCATCCCCATCTCACACACAGTGCACATCCTACACTGCTGCTACTGGGCTGCGTCCCTCTCATCCCCATCTCACACACAGTGCACATCCTACACTGCTGCTACTGGGCTGCAAAAAAAGGAATTAATTGTGCATAACAATGTTTTATGAATGTTTTGGTACTAAATGGAGGGTATTTATTTGCGGTGCTAGTATGATGTAAAAGATTAGGGCTTATTCGCACGATGTGCTATGGTGTTAGTTAGGACAAACTGCACATATGCGATCCATATGGTAACATGATAGTCCATAGACTTTTATGTTACCATTCACAGTACGGCTTTGGGTTCCCACGTGTTGCGATGTAACGTGTTTATTGCAAGAAGCGCACACTCCCCCGACAGGTTCTATTGTGTTGCAGCTGCCCACATCTCTGCTTTAACGCATAGCAACACATTGAGAACGCATGCACGAAATTGAGTTTGTGCATGCGTTCTATAGTGTGACTAAGCCCTGTCCGGCTTTAATAATATGTACCTGAAACAGAATAAGATTAAAAGAAAAAAACTAAAAAAACTTTTACAGTGGAAACTACTGCAGCATGAGAATGCCTGGAACATATCCGACGAGCTCTCAGACATGGTATTGCAGTGACATTGGTATTGTTTGTATTGCCTCCACCTCCTTTGCACAGCGTGTCAGCGTGATAATGCCTGACTGTGCTGTGGTGTTACTGACTGTGGTGACCTATTCTGCATAGCTGTTGTCTGCTGCAGTGGGGCACTGTGTGCATTTGTGGCAATCTATTCTGCATGGCTGTTGTCTGCTGCAGTGGGGCACTGTGCATTTGTGGCAATCTATTCTGCATGGCTGTTGTCTGCTGCAGTGGGGCACTGTGCATTTGTGGCAATCTATTCTGCATGGCTGTTGTCTGCTGCAGTGAGGCACTGTGCATTTGTGGCAATCTATTGTTCATGGCTGTTGTCTGCTGCAGTGGGGCACTGTGCATTTGTGGCAATCTATTCTGCATGGCTGTTGTCTGCTGCAGTGGGGCACTGTGCATTTGTGGCAATCTATTCTGCATGGCTGTTGTCTGCTGCAGTGGGGCACTGTGTACATTTGTGGCAATCTATTCTGCATGGCTGTTGTCTGCTGCAGTGGGGCACTGTGTACATTTGTGGCAATCTATTCTGCATGGCTGTTGTCTGCTGCAGTGGGGCACTGTGCATTTGTGGCAATCTATTGTTCATGGCTGTTGTCTGCTGCAGTGGGGCACTGTGCATTTGTGGCAATCTATTCTGCATGGCTGTTGTCTGCTGCAGTGAGGCACTGTGCATTTGTGGCAATCTATTGTTCATGGCTGTTGTCTGCTGCAGTGGGGCACTGTGCATTTGTGGCAATCTATTCTGCATGGCTGTTGTCTGCTGCAGTGGGGCACTGTGCATTTGTGGCTATCTATTCTGCATGGCTGTTGTCTGCTGCAGTGGGGCACTGTGCATTTGTGGCTATCTATTCTGCATGGCTGTTGTCTGCTGCAGTGGGGCACTGTGCATTTGTGGCAATCTATTCTGCATGGCTGTTGTCTGCTGCAGTGGGGCACTGTGTGAATTTATGGCAATCTATTCTGCATGGCTGTTGTCTGCTGCAGTGAGGCACTGTGCATTTGTGGCAATCTATTGTTCATGGCTGTTGTCTGCTGCAGTGGGGCACTGTGCATTTGTGGCAATCTATTCTGCATGGCTGTTGTCTGCTGCAGTGAGGCACTGTGCATTTGTGGCAATCTATTGTTCATGGCTGTTGTCTGCTGCAGTGGGGCACTGTGCATTTGTGGCAATCTATTCTGCATGGCTGTTGTCTGCTGCAGTGGGGCACTGTGCATTTGTGGCAATCTATTCTGCATGGCTGTTGTCTGCTGCAGTGGGGCACTGTGCATTTGTGGCAATCTATTCTGCATGGCTGTTGTCTGCTGCAGTGGGGCACTGTGCATTTGTGGCAATCTATTCTGCATGGCTGTTGTCTGCTGCAGTGGGGCACTGTGTGAATTTATGGCAATCTATTCTGCATGGCTGTTGTCTACTGCAGTGAGGCACTGTGCATTTGTGGCAATCTATTCTGCATGGCTGTTGTCTGATATAGTGGGGAGCTGTGCATTTGTGGCAATCTATTCTGCATGGCTGTTGTCTGATATAGTTGGGAGCTGTGCATGTGTGGCAATCTATTCTGCATGGCTGTTGTCTGCTGCAGTGAGGCACTGTGCATTTGTGGCAATCTATTCTGCATAGCTGTTGTCTGCTGCAGTGGGGCACTGTGCATTTGTGGCAATCTATTCTGCTTGGCTGTTGTCTGCTGCAGTGGGGCACTGTGTGCATTTGTGGCAATCTATTATGCATGGCTGTTGTCTGCTGCAGTGGGGCACTGTGTGCATTTGTGGCAATCTATTCTGCTTGGCTGTTGTCTGCTGCAGTGGGGCACTGTGTGCATTTGTGGCAATCTATTCTGCATGGCTGTTGTCTGCTGCAGTGAGGCACTGTGCATTTGTGGCAATCTATTCTGCATGGCTGTTGTCTGCTGCAGTGGGGCACTGTGCATTTGTGGCAATCTATTCTGCATGGCTGTTGTCTGCTGCAGTGAGGCACTGTGCATTTGTGGCAATCTATTCTGCATGGCTGTTGTCTGCTGCAGTGAGGCACTGTGCATTTGTGGCAATCTATTGTTCATGGCTGTTGTCTGCTGCAGTGGGGCACTGTGCATTTGTGGCAATCTATTCTGCATGGCTGTTGTCTGCTGCAGTGGGGCACTGTGCATTTGTGGCTATCTATTCTGCATGGCTGTTGTCTGCTGCAGTGGGGCACTGTGCATTTGTGGCAATCTATTCTGCATGGCTGTTGTCTGCTGCAGTGGGGCACTGTGCATTTGTGGCAATCTATTCTGCATGGCTGTTGTCTGCTGCAGTGGGGCACTGTGCATTTGTGGCAATCTATTCTGCATGGCTGTTGTCTGCTGCAGTGGGGCACTGTGCATTTGTGGCAATCTATTCTGCATGGCTGTTGTCTGCTGCAGTGGGGCACTGTGTGAATTTGTGGCAATCTATTCTGCATGGCTGTTGTCTGCTGCAATGGGGCACTGTGAATTTGTGGCAATCTATTCTGCATGGCTGTTGTCTGCTGCAGTGGGGCACTGTGTGCATTTGTGGCAATCTATTCTGCATGGCTGTTGTCTGCTGCAGTGGGGCACTGTGTGCATTTGTGGCAATCTATTCTGCATGGCTGTTGTCTGCTGCAGTGGGGCACTTTGCATTTGTGGCAATCTATTCTGCATGGCTGTTGTCTGATATAGTGGGGAGCTGTGCATTTGTGGCAATCTATTCTGCATGGCTGTTGTCTGCTGCAGTGGGGCACTGTGTGAATTTGTGGCAATCTATTCTGCATGGCTGTTGTCTGCTGCAGTGAGGCACTGTGCATTTGTGGCAATCTATTGTTCATGGCTGTTGTCTGCTGCAGTGGGGCACTGTGCATTTGTGGCAATCTATTCTGCATGGCTGTTGTCTGCTGCAGTGGGGCACTGTGCATTTGTGGCTATCTATTCTGCATGGCTGTTGTCTGCTGCAGTGGGGCACTGTGCATTTGTGGCTATCTATTCTGCATGGCTGTTGTCTGCTGCAGTGGGGCACTGTGCATTTGTGGCAATCTATTCTGCATGGCTGTTGTCTGCTGCAGTGGGGCACTGTGTGAATTTATGGCAATCTATTCTGCATGGCTGTTGTCTGCTGCAGTGAGGCACTGTGCATTTGTGGCAATCTATTGTTCATGGCTGTTGTCTGCTGCAGTGGGGCACTGTGCATTTGTGGCAATCTATTCTGCATGGCTGTTGTCTGCTGCAGTGAGGCACTGTGCATTTGTGGCAATCTATTGTTCATGGCTGTTGTCTGCTGCAGTGGGGCACTGTGCATTTGTGGCAATCTATTCTGCATGGCTGTTGTCTGCTGCAGTGGGGCACTGTGCATTTGTGGCAATCTATTCTGCATGGCTGTTGTCTGCTGCAGTGGGGCACTGTGTACATTTGTGGCAATCTATTCTGCATGGCTGTTGTCTGCTGCAGTGGGGCACTGTGTACATTTGTGGCAATCTATTCTGCATGGCTGTTGTCTGCTGCAGTGGGGCACTGTGCATTTGTGGCAATCTATTGTTCATGGCTGTTGTCTGCTGCAGTGGGGCACTGTGCATTTGTGGCAATCTATTCTGCATGGCTGTTGTCTGCTGCAGTGAGGCACTGTGCATTTGTGGCAATCTATTGTTCATGGCTGTTGTCTGCTGCAGTGGGGCACTGTGCATTTGTGGCAATCTATTCTGCATGGCTGTTGTCTGCTGCAGTGGGGCACTGTGCATTTGTGGCTATCTATTCTGCATGGCTGTTGTCTGCTGCAGTGGGGCACTGTGCATTTGTGGCAATCTATTCTGCATGGCTGTTGTCTGCTGCAGTGGGGCACTGTGCATTTGTGGCAATCTATTCTGCATGGCTGTTGTCTGCTGCAGTGGGGCACTGTGCATTTGTGGCAATCTATTCTGCATGGCTGTTGTCTGCTGCAGTGGGGCACTGTGCATTTGTGGCAATCTATTCTGCATGGCTGTTGTCTGCTGCAGTGGGGCACTGTGTGAATTTATGGCAATCTATTCTGCATGGCTGTTGTCTGCTGCAGTGGGGCACTGTGTGAATTTATGGCAATCTATTCTGCATGGCTGTTGTCTACTGCAGTGAGGCACTGTGCATTTGTGGCAATCTATTCTGCATGGCTGTTGTCTGATATAGTGGGGAGCTGTGCATTTGTGGCAATCTATTCTGCATGGCTGTTGTCTGATATAGTTGGGAGCTGTGCATGTGTGGCAATCTATTCTGCATGGCTGTTGTCTGCTGCAGTGAGGCACTGTGCATTTGTGGCAATCTATTCTGCATAGCTGTTGTCTGCTGCAGTGGGGCACTGTGCATTTGTGGCAATCTATTCTGCTTGGCTGTTGTCTGCTGCAGTGGGGCACTGTGTGCATTTGTGGCAATCTATTATGCATGGCTGTTGTCTGCTGCAGTGGGGCACTGTGTGCATTTGTGGCAATCTATTCTGCTTGGCTGTTGTCTGCTGCAGTGGGGCACTGTGTGCATTTGTGGCAATCTATTCTGCATGGCTGTTGTCTGCTGCAGTGAGGCACTGTGCATTTGTGGCAATCTATTCTGCATGGCTGTTGTCTGCTGCAGTGGGGCACTGTGCATTTGTGGCAATCTATTCTGCATGGCTGTTGTCTGCTGCAGTGAGGCACTGTGCATTTGTGGCAATCTATTCTGCATGGCTGTTGTCTGCTGCAGTGAGGCACTGTGCATTTGTGGCAATCTATTGTTCATGGCTGTTGTCTGCTGCAGTGGGGCACTGTGCATTTGTGGCAATCTATTCTGCATGGCTGTTGTCTGCTGCAGTGGGGCACTGTGCATTTGTGGCTATCTATTCTGCATGGCTGTTGTCTGCTGCAGTGGGGCACTGTGCATTTGTGGCAATCTATTCTGCATGGCTGTTGTCTGCTGCAGTGGGGCACTTTGCATTTGTGGCAATCTATTCTGCATGGCTGTTGTCTGATATAGTGGGGAGCTGTGCATTTGTGGCAATCTATTCTGCATGGCTGTTGTCTGCTGCAGTGGGGCACTGTGTGAATTTGTGGCAATCTATTCTGCATGGCTGTTGTCTGCTGCAGTGAGGCACTGTGCATTTGTGGCAATCTATTGTTCATGGCTGTTGTCTGCTGCAGTGGGGCACTGTGCATTTGTGGCAATCTATTCTGCATGGCTGTTGTCTGCTGCAGTGGGGCACTGTGCATTTGTGGCTATCTATTCTGCATGGCTGTTGTCTGCTGCAGTGGGGCACTGTGCATTTGTGGCTATCTATTCTGCATGGCTGTTGTCTGCTGCAGTGGGGCACTGTGCATTTGTGGCAATCTATTCTGCATGGCTGTTGTCTGCTGCAGTGGGGCACTGTGTGAATTTATGGCAATCTATTCTGCATGGCTGTTGTCTGCTGCAGTGAGGCACTGTGCATTTGTGGCAATCTATTGTTCATGGCTGTTGTCTGCTGCAGTGGGGCACTGTGCATTTGTGGCAATCTATTCTGCATGGCTGTTGTCTGCTGCAGTGAGGCACTGTGCATTTGTGGCAATCTATTGTTCATGGCTGTTGTCTGCTGCAGTGGGGCACTGTGCATTTGTGGCAATCTATTCTGCATGGCTGTTGTCTGCTGCAGTGGGGCACTGTGCATTTGTGGCAATCTATTCTGCATGGCTGTTGTCTGCTGCAGTGGGGCACTGTGTACATTTGTGGCAATCTATTCTGCATGGCTGTTGTCTGCTGCAGTGGGGCACTGTGTACATTTGTGGCAATCTATTCTGCATGGCTGTTGTCTGCTGCAGTGGGGCACTGTGCATTTGTGGCAATCTATTGTTCATGGCTGTTGTCTGCTGCAGTGGGGCACTGTGCATTTGTGGCAATCTATTCTGCATGGCTGTTGTCTGCTGCAGTGAGGCACTGTGCATTTGTGGCAATCTATTGTTCATGGCTGTTGTCTGCTGCAGTGGGGCACTGTGCATTTGTGGCAATCTATTCTGCATGGCTGTTGTCTGCTGCAGTGGGGCACTGTGCATTTGTGGCTATCTATTCTGCATGGCTGTTGTCTGCTGCAGTGGGGCACTGTGCATTTGTGGCAATCTATTCTGCATGGCTGTTGTCTGCTGCAGTGGGGCACTGTGCATTTGTGGCAATCTATTCTGCATGGCTGTTGTCTGCTGCAGTGGGGCACTGTGCATTTGTGGCAATCTATTCTGCATGGCTGTTGTCTGCTGCAGTGGGGCACTGTGCATTTGTGGCAATCTATTCTGCATGGCTGTTGTCTGCTGCAGTGGGGCACTGTGTGAATTTATGGCAATCTATTCTGCATGGCTGTTGTCTGCTGCAGTGAGGCACTGTGCATTTGTGGCAATCTATTCTGCATGGCTGTTGTCTGATATAGTGGGGAGCTGTGCATTTGTGGCAATCTATTCTGCATGGCTGTTGTCTGATATAGTTGGGAGCTGTGCATGTGTGGCAATCTATTCTGCATGGCTGTTGTCTGCTGCAGTGAGGCACTGTGCATTTGTGGCAATCTATTCTGCATAGCTGTTGTCTGCTGCAGTGGGGCACTGTGCATTTGTGCAAACTATTCTGCTTGGCTGTTGTCTGCTGCAGTGGGGCACTGTGTGCATTTGTGGCAATCTATTCTGCATGGCTGTTGTCTGCTGCAGTGGGGCACTGTGTGCATTTGTGGCAATCTATTCTGCTTGGCTGTTGTCTGCTGCAGTGGGGCACTGTGTGCATTTGTGGCAATCTATTCTGCATGGCTGTTGTCTGCTGCAGTGAGGCACTGTGCATTTGTGGCAATCTATTCTGCATGGCTGTTGTCTGCTGCAGTGAGGCACTGTGCATTTGTGGCAATCTATTGTTCATGGCTGTTGTCTGCTGCAGTGGGGCACTGTGCATTTGTGGCAATCTATTCTGCATGGCTGTTGTCTGCTGCAGTGGGGCACTGTGCATTTGTGGCTATCTATTCTGCATGGCTGTTGTCTGCTGCAGTGGGGCACTGTGCATTTGTGGCAATCTATTCTGCATGGCTGTTGTCTGCTGCAGTGGGGCACTGTGCATTTGTGGCAATCTATTCTGCATGGCTGTTGTCTGCTGCAGTGGGGCACTGTGCATTTGTGGCAATCTATTCTGCATGGCTGTTGTCTGCTGCAGTGGGGCACTGTGCATTTGTGGCAATCTATTCTGCATGGCTGTTGTCTGCTGCAGTGGGGCACTGTGTGAATTTGTGGCAATCTATTCTGCATGGCTGTTGTCTGCTGCAATGGGGCACTGTGAATTTGTGGCAATCTATTCTGCATGGCTGTTGTCTGCTGCAGTGGGGCACTGTGTGCATTTGTGGCAATCTATTCTGCATGGCTGTTGTCTGCTGCAGTGGGGCACTGTGTGCATTTGTGGCAATCTATTCTGCATGGCTGTTGTCTGCTGCAGTGGGGCACTTTGCATTTGTGGCAATCTATTCTGCATGGCTGTTGTCTGCTGCAGTGGGGCACTGTGTGAATTTGTGGCAATCTATTCTGCATGGCTGTTGTCTGCTGCAGTGGGGCACTGTGCATTTGTGGCAATCTATTCTGCATGGCTGTTGTCTGCTGCAGTGGGGCACTTTGCATTTGTGGCAATCTATTCTGCATGGCTGTTGTCTGCTGCAGTGGGGCACTGTGTGAATTTGTGGCAATCTATTCTGCATGGCTGTTGTCTGCTGCAGTGGGGCACTGTGCATTTGTGGCTATCTATTCTGCATGGCTGTTGTCTGCTGCAGTGGGGCACTGTGTGCATTTGTGGCAATCTATTCTGCATGGCTGTTGTCTGCTGCAGTGGGGCACTTTGCATTTGTGGCAATCTATTCTGCATGGCTGTTGTCTGATATAGTGGGGAGCTGTGCATTTGTGGCAATCTATTCTGCATGGCTGTTGTCTGCTGCAGTGGGGCACTGTGTGCATTTGTGGCAATCTATTCTGCATGGCTGTTGTCTGCTGCAGTGGGGCACTTTGCATTTGTGGCAATCTATTCTGCATGGCTGTTGTCTGATATAGTGGGGAGCTGTGCATTTGTGGCAATCTATTCTGCATGGCTGTTGTCTGCTGCAGTGGGGCACTTTGCATTTGTGGCAATCTATTCTGCATGGCTGTTGTCTGATATAGTGGGGAGCTGTGCATTTGTGGCAATCTATTCTGCATGGCTGTTGTCTGCTGCAGTGGGGCACTGTGTGAATTTGTGGCAATCTATTCTGCATGGCTGTTGTCTGCTGCAGTGGGGCACTGTGCATTTGTGGCAATCTATTCTGCATGGCTGTTGTCTGCTGCAGTGGGGCACTGTGTGAATTTGTGGCAATCTATTCTGCATGGCTGTTGTCTGCTGCAGTGGGGCACTGTGCATTTGTGGCAATCTATTGTTCATGGCTGTTGTCTGCTGCAGTGGGGCACTGTGTGCATTTGTTACAATCTATTCTGCATGGCTGTTGTCTGCTGCAGTGGGGCACTGTGTGAATTTGTGGCAATCTATTCTGCGTGGCTGTTGACTGCTGCAGTGGGGCACTTTGCATTTGTGGAAATCTATTCTGCATGGCTGTTGTCTGCTGCAGTGGGGCACTGTGCATTTGTGGCAATCTATTCTGCATGGCTGTTGTCTGCTGCAGTGGGGCACTGTGCATTTGTGGCAATCTATTCTGCATGGCTGTTGTCTGATATAGTGGGGAGCTGTGCATTTGTGGCAATCTATTCTGCATGGCTGTTGTCTGCTGCAGTGGGGCACTGTGCATTTGTGGCAATCTATTCTGCATGGCTGTTGTCTGATATAGTGGGGAGCTATGAATTTGTGGCAATCTATTCTGCATGGCTGTTGTCTGATATAGTGGGGAGCTATGAATTTGTGGCAATCTATTCTGCATGGCTGTTGTCTGCTGCAGTGGGGCACTGTGTGAATTTGTGGCAATCTATTCTGCATGGCTGTTGTCTGCTGCAGTGGGGCACTGTGCATTTGTGGCAATCTATTGTTCATGGCTGTTGTCTGCTGCAGTGGGGCACTGTGTGCATTTGTTACAATCTATTCTGCATGGCTGTTGTCTGCTGCAGTGGGGCACTGTGTGAATTTGTGGCAATCTATTCTGCGTGGCTGTTGTCTGCTGCAGTGGGGCACTTTGCATTTGTGGAAATCTATTCTGCATGGCTGTTGTCTGATATAGTGGGGAGCTGTGCATTTGTGGCAATCTATTCTGCATGGCTGTTGTCTGCTGCAGTGGGGCACTGTGTACATTTGTGGCAATCTATTCTGCATGGCTGTTGTCTGCTGCAGTGGGGCACTGTGTGAATTTATGGCAATCTATTCTGCATGGCTGTTGTCTGCTGCAGTGGGGCACTGTGCATTTGTGGCAATCTATTCTGCATGGCTGTTGTCTGCTGCAGTGGGGCACTGTGCATTTGTGGCAATCTATTCTGCATGGCTGTTGTCTGATATAGTTGGGAGCTGTGCATGTGTGGCAATCTATTCTGCATGGCTGTTGTCTGCTGCAGTGAGGCACTGTGCATTTGTGGCAATCTATTCTGCATGGCTGTTGTCTGCTGCAGTGGGGCACTGTGCATTTGTGGCAATCTATTCTGCATGGCTGTTGTCTGCTGCAGTGGGGCACTGTGCATTTGTGGCAATCTATTCTGCATGGCTGTTGTCTGCTGCAGTGGGGCACGGTGTGAATTTGTGGCAATCTATTCTGCATGGCTGTTGTCTGCTGCAGTGGGGCACTGTGCATTTGTGGCTATCTATTCTGCATAGCTGTTGTCTGCTGCAATGGGGCACTGTGAATTTGTGGCAATCTATTCTGCATCGCTGTTGTCTGCTGCAGTGGGGCACTGTGTGCATTTGTGGCAATCTATTCTGCATGGCTGTTGTCTGCTGCAGTGGGGCACTGTGTGCATTTGTGGCAATCTATTCTGCATGGCTGTTGTCTGCTGCAGTGGGGCACTTTGCATTTGTGGCAATCTATTCTGCATGGCTGTTGTCTGATATAGTGGGGAGCTGTGCATTTGTGGCAATCTATTCTGCATGGCTGTTGTCTGCTGCAGTGGGGCACTGTGTGAATTTGTGGCAATCTATTCTGCATGGCTGTTGTCTGCTGCAGTGGGGCACTGTGCATTTGTGGCAATCTATTCTGCATGGCTGTTGTCTGCTGCAGTGGGGTACTTTGCATTTGTGGCAATCTATTCTGCATGGCTGTTGTCTGCTGCAGTGGGGCACTGTGTGCATTTGTGGCAATCTATTCTGCATGGCTGTTGTCTGCTGCAGTGGGGCACTTTGCATTTGTGGCAATCTATTCTGCATGGCTGTTGTCTGATATAGTGGGGAGCTGTGCATTTGTGGCAATCTATTCTGCATGGCTGTTGTCTGCTGCAGTGGGGCACTGTGTGCATTTGTGGCAATCTATTCTGCATGGCTGTTGTCTGCTGCAGTGGGGCACTTTGCATTTGTGGCAATCTATTCTGCATGGCTGTTGTCTGATATAGTGGGGAGCTGTGCATTTGTGGCAATCTATTCTGCATGGCTGTTGTCTGCTGCAGTGGGGCACTGTGTGAATTTGTGGCAATCTATTCTGCATGGCTGTTGTCTGCTGCAGTGGGGCACTGTGCATTTGTGGCAATCTATTCTGCATGGCTGTTGTCTGCTGCAGTGGGGCACTGTGTGAATTTGTGGCAATCTATTCTGCATGGCTGTTGTCTGCTGCAGTGGGGCACTGTGTGAATTTGTGGCAATCTATTCTGCATGGCTGTTGTCTGCTGCAGTGGGGCACTGTGCATTTGTGGCAATCTATTGTTCATGGCTGTTGTCTGCTGCAGTGGGGCACTGTGTGCATTTGTTACAATCTATTCTGCATGGCTGTTATCTGCTGCAGTGGGGCACTGTGTGAATTTGTGGCAATCTATTCTGCGTGGCTGTTGTCTGCTGCAGTGGGGCACTGTGCATTTGTGGCAATCTATTCTGCATGGCTGTTGTCTGCTGCAGTGGGGCACTGTGTGAACTTGTGGCAATCTATTCTGCATGGCTGTTGTCTGCTGCAGTGGGGCACTGTGTGAATTTGTGGCAATCTATTCTGCATGGCTGTTGTCTGCTGCAGTGGGGCACTGTGCATTTGTGGCAATCTATTGTTCATGGCTGTTGTCTGCTGCAGTGGGGCACTGTGTGCATTTGTTACAATCTATTCTGCATGGCTGTTGTCTGCTGCAGTGGGGCACTGTGTGAATTTGTGGCAATCTATTCTGCGTGGCTGTTGTCTGCTGCAGTGGGGCACTTTGCATTTGTGGAAATCTATTCTGCATGGCTGTTGTCTGATATAGTGGGGAGCTGTGCATTTGTGGCAATCTATTCTGCATGGCTGTTGTCTGCTGCAGTGGGGCACTGTGCATTTGTGGCAATCTATTCTGCATGGCTGTTGTCTGATATAGTGGGGAGCTATGAATTTGTGGCAATCTATTCTGCATGGCTGTTGTCTGCTGCAGTGGGGCACTGTGTGAATTTGTGGCAATCTATTCTGCATGGCTGTTGTCTGCTGCAGTGGGGCACTGTGCATTTGTGGCAATCTATTGTTCATGGCTGTTGTCTGCTGCAGTGGGGCACTGTGTGCATTTGTTACAATCTATTCTGCATGGCTGTTGTCTGCTGCAGTGGGGCACTGTGTGAATTTGTGGCAATCTATTCTGCTTTGCTGTTGTCTGCTGCAGTGGGGCACTTTGCATTTGTGGAAATCTATTCTGCATGGCTGTTGTCTGATATAGTGGGGAGCTGTGCATTTGTGGCAATCTATTCTGCATGGCTGTTGTCTGCTGCAGTGGGGCACTGTGTACATTTGTGGCAATCTATTCTGCATGGCTGTTGTCTGCTGCAGTGGGGCACTGTGTGAATTTATGGCAATCTATTCTGCATGGCTGTTGTCTGCTGCAGTGAGGCACTGTGCATTTGTGGCAATCTATTCTGCATGGCTGTTGTCTGCTGCAGTGGGGCACTGTGCATTTGTGGCAATCTATTCTGCATGGCTGTTGTCTGATATAGTTGGGAGCTGTGCATGTGTGGCAATCTATTCTGCATGGCTGTTGTCTGCTGCAGTGAGGCACTGTGCATTTGTGGCAATCTATTCTGCATGGCTGTTGTCTGCTGCAGTGGGGCACTGTGCATTTGTGGCAATCTATTCTGCATGGCTGTTGTCTGCTGCAGTGGGGCACTGTGCATTTGTGGCAATCTATTCTGCATGGCTGTTGTCTGCTGCAGTGGGGCACTGTGTGAATTTGTGGCAATCTATTCTGCATGGCTGTTGTCTGCTGCAGTGGGGCACTGTGCATTTGTGGCTATCTATTCTGCATAGCTGTTGTCTGCTGCAATGGGGCACTGTGAATTTGTGGCAATCTATTCTGCATCGCTGTTGTCTGCTGCAGTGGGGCACTGTGTGCATTTGTGGCAATCTATTCTGCATGGCTGTTGTCTGCTGCAGTGGGGCACTGTGTGCATTTGTGGCAATCTATTCTGCATGGCTGTTGTCTGCTGCAGTGGGGCACTTTGCATTTGTGGCAATCTATTCTGCATGGCTGTTGTCTGATATAGTGGGGAGCTGTGCATTTGTGGCAATCTATTCTGCATGGCTGTTGTCTGCTGCAGTGGGGCACTGTGTGAATTTGTGGCAATCTATTCTGCATGGCTGTTGTCTGCTGCAGTGGGGCACTGTGCATTTGTGGCAATCTATTCTGCATGGCTGTTGTCTGCTGCAGTGGGGCACTTTGCATTTGTGGCAATCTATTCTGCATGGCTGTTGTCTGCTGCAGTGGGGCACTGTGTGCATTTGTGGCAATCTATTCTGCATGGCTGTTGTCTGCTGCAGTGGGGCACTTTGCATTTGTGGCAATCTATTCTGCATGGCTGTTGTCTGATATAGTGGGGAGCTGTGCATTTGTGGCAATCTATTCTGCATGGCTGTTGTCTGCTGCAGTGGGGCACTGTGTGCATTTGTGGCAATCTATTCTGCATGGCTGTTGTCTGCTGCAGTGGGGCACTTTGCATTTGTGGCAATCTATTCTGCATGGCTGTTGTCTGATATAGTGGGGAGCTGTGCATTTGTGGCAATCTATTCTGCATGGCTGTTTGCTGCAGTGGGGCACTGTGTGAATTTGTGGCAATCTATTCTGCATGGCTGTTGTCTGCTGCAGTGGGGCACTGTGCATTTGTGGCAATCTATTCTGCATGGCTGTTGTCTGCTGCAGTGGGGCACTGTGTGAATTTGTGGCAATCTATTCTGCATGGCTGTTGTCTGCTGCAGTGGGGCACTGTGTGAATTTGTGGCAATCTATTCTGCATGGCTGTTGTCTGCTGCAGTGGGGCACTGTGCATTTGTGGCAATCTATTGTTCATGGCTGTTGTCTGCTGCAGTGGGGCACTGTGTGCATTTGTTACAATCTATTCTGCATGGCTGTTGTCTGCTGCAGTGGGGCACTGTGTGAATTTGTGGCAATCTATTCTGCGTGGCTGTTGTCTGCTGCAGTGGGGCACTTTGCATTTGTGGAAATCTATTCTGCATGGCTGTTGTCTGATATAGTGGGGAGCTGTGCATTTGTGGCAATCTATTCTGCATGGCTGTTGTCTGCTGCAGTGGGGCACTGTGCATTTGTGGCAATCTATTCTGCATGGCTGTTGTCTGATATAGTGGGGAGCTATGAATTTGTGGCAATCTATTCTGCATGGCTGTTGTCTGCTGCAGTGGGGCACTGTGTGAATTTGTGGCAATCTATTCTGCATGGCTGTTGTCTGCTGCAGTGGGGCACTGTGCATTTGTGGCAATCTATTGTTCATGGCTGTTGTCTGCTGCAGTGGGGCACTGTGTGCATTTGTTACAATCTATTCTGCATGGCTGTTGTCTGCTGCAGTGGGGCACTGTGTGAATTTGTGGCAATCTATTCTGCGTGGCTGTTGTCTGCTGCAGTGGGGCACTTTGCATTTGTGGAAATCTATTCTGCATGGCTGTTGTCTGATATAGTGGGGAGCTGTGCATTTGTGGCAATCTATTCTGCATGGCTGTTGTCTGCTGCAGTGGGGCACTGTGCATTTGTGGCAATCTATTCTGCATGGCTGTTGTCTGATATAGTGGGGAGCTATGAATTTGTGGCAATCTATTCTGCATGGCTGTTGTCTGCTGCAGTGGGGCACTGTGTGAATTTGTGGCAATCTATTCTGCATGGCTGTTGTCTGATATAGTGGGGAGCTGTGAATTTGTGGCAATCTATTCTGCATGGCTGTTGTCTGATATAGTGGGGAGCTGTGCATTTGTGGCAATCTATTCTGCATGGCTGTTGTCTGCTGCAGTGGGGCACTTTGCATTTGTGGCAATCTATTCTGCATGGCTGTTGTCTGATATAGTCGGGAGCTGTGCATTTGTGGCATTCTATTCTGCATGGCTGTTGTCTGATATAGTGGGGAGCTGTGCATTTGTGGCATTCTATTCTGCATGGCTGTTGTCTGATATAGTGGGGAGCTGTGCATTACAAACATGACAGAAAATGACATCATAATATTAATTTGATTTGATGTCCTTTTCTGTCAGCGTATGCTTGCAAATGTTATGGTGTACATTGTGAAATTAGCGATAAAGCTTGATTTGAAGAAAATCGTGAATCGAATCGAAATCGCAATTTCTGACAGAAATCATGCAATTCAATCTTTTCCTAAAATCGTTCAGGCCTAGTATGGTGTGTGTCAAGCATGGTGCACCCATTGATTAACATTAACAGTTAACCATTAAGAGTGTGATTTTGGCATTCAGATTTTGATTGTGACTGTAATGCCTGGCTTTTGGTATGTGTATGGCTATCCTTAGCCACAATATGGACACATTGGAACAGTTTACAAAAGGTACACAACAAAATGCAGCTTTTAGCTCTGTTCATCTTGTTTTTTTTGTTTTTGTTTTGTTTTTTTACCAGCAACAGTGAATCATGAAAAATAAATCTCAAACTCATATGACCACTTAAGGATATGCTATTTTCCAGCAATTGGTGCAAGATTGCTCTGTGGTGTGATAGTAACCCTGTATAAGGGTAGGTGAATACACAAATCAACATTTGAGATATATGGCACATTGAAGCGCTGTGGTTTTGGACAAAGCACAACAAACTTTTGGAGAAAAGATCATTAGAGAGAGGAGGTGCCAACTGGTCCTTATTATATTCAGAGTCTTTTGTAAGATATGTCCCCGGGGGAATAGGAGGAAAGGCCTGGGGAGGTGTTTGCATGATAGTGTTAAATGGCATGGACTATAGAGGGAGAAGACAGTGTTAAGAGAGAAGATAAGAGTTTGAAGCAAGCTCAAGCTGCCATACATTAGACGGCAAGCAAAGGAACAAGTGACACAGCTCTGCAAGATTGCAATCAAGGAATGCGTGCAGCGGATTAGAAAGAGCTACTGATCCCTGAACTACTGAGCAATTACTAGCAGAACTAATACAATACAATTTGCCTAGATAAACTGCACCCCGAGGTACCTCAGTAAACTGGCCATGTTGGACAGAGGATTGGTGCTTGTTTGAGATTGGATGGCAGGATGAATCATCATTTAGACATCAGACACAAAGGCATCTCGTAGTGCAGATAGATGCTATGATGTCACTCCCTCTGTGCCCTGGGTATTCTCTGAAGTCCTAGAACGTAATATGTAAGTCCCACCTCTCTTCACGGTTAGCTGACTGAGAAAGAGGCGGAGTTGGACTCGGCAAGCGGAGAGGGTGACAGGCTTCCTGACTGTGAGTTGACTGTCCCTAATTACTGCACCTTTCTAATCCTTACTTTTCGACCTGGTTGTCCATAACCCCTCCCCCCCCCCTTCCCCGCAGCAGTGTGCTGCAAAATCTTAAGCAGGGCGGTTGCAGATCAGGTCTGGCTGCTAGGTACATAGCTGTGTGCAGCACTGGTGAAGGAGAATAGTGTGGTCCGGGGCTTCCCGACGACTGGCAGCCTGTCAATGTTTAGGCAGGTTATCTGGCATTACAAGCTCACTGCCGGCAATGCCCCCTGGCTATTCTGGCACCCTAGGCCAAGGCCTATTTGGTCTTTGCTTAAATCCGGCCCTGTACAGCAGTGCAGACCCTCCTCTTTCCTTTCATCCCTAATGATAATTGTTCCTCCCCTCAGAACTCTCTAACAGGAAGTGATGATGTTTCTCTATTTGCAGCACAGAGTCCCGGCATCAGGAACCTCTCAGAGACTCGTCTCTCTGTATCTACAGACTGCACAACGGATGATGATGTCACTGGACAAGAGTCTCCTGCAGATATCCTGGTGACCCCAAATATTCCCCCAGACTCCCCTAACCTGTCTAACCCTGAGAGGTCTCATACCCAGCACAGCTCTCCCCCTGCTGGACGGTCTTATTCATGTTCCACGTGTGGGAAATGTTATGCATGGAAATCACAGCTTGTCACACATAAGAGATCTCACACTGGTGAGAAGCCCTATTCATGTGCTGAGTGTGGGAAATGTTTTACACAGAAATCAAATCTTATCAGACATGAGAGATATCATACTGGTGAGAAGCCCTATTCATGTGCTGAGTGTGGGAAATGTTTTACACAGAAATCATATCTTATCAGACATGAGAGATCTCACACTGGTGAGAAGCCCTATTCATGTGCTGAGTGTGGGAAATGTTTTGTGAGTAAATCATATTTTGACACACATAAGAGAACTCACTCTGGTGAGAAGCCTTTTTCATGTGCTGAGTGTGGGAAATGTTTTGCACGAAAATTCGACCTTGTCCAACATGAGAGAACTCACACTGGTGAGAAGCCCTATTCATGTGCTCAGTGTGGGAAATGTTTTGTTAATAAATCACACCTTGTTATGCATGAGAGAACTCACACTAGTGAGAAGCCCTATTCATGTCCTGAGTGTGGCAAATGTTTTATTAAGAAAGCAAATCTTGTCATCCATGAGAGATTTCATACTGGTGAGAAGCCCTATTCATGTGCTGAGTGTGGGAAATGTTTTGTGAGTAAATCATATTTTGTCACACATGAGAGATCTCACACTGGTGAGAAGCCCTATTCATGTGCTGAGTGTGGGAAATGTTTTGCACGGAAATTCGACCTTGTCCAACATGAGAGATCTCACACTGGTGAGAAGCCCTATTCATGCGCTGAGTGTGGGAAATGTTTTGCTAAGAAACCATATCTTGTCAGTCATGAGAGATCTCACACTGGTGAGAAGCCCTATTCATGTGCTGAATGTGGGAAATTTTTTTGGCGTAAGTCACAGCTTATTAAACATTTGTGTTGAGGATTGCTGAGGATTTTTTCATGCTACTCAGTACATTGTTTTATAAAGTGTAAAAGTCCCTGATATGAAGTGACATGATGAGATAAATATGGGTACATATAGTACTGAGCCTAGTTAGAACTTGCTTTGTGTTCACTTTTTTGTTTTTCAATGTAAGGGTTAATAAACCAGGTGCTTTATCTATACAAATGAGGCAGGATCTGCAGTCCCATGCAGCCATGGCTCTCCTGAAGAGTAGATAAAAGCCAAAACACTTTTATCTGACTGAACAAACACTCCTGATAACACAAGAGTGCTGAAATGATCATTATTTGTTTTAGCTGGGAGCTGAATAAACCAGATTTTAAATCACTCTGATTTCACTGCTGTGCATAATTCAGAGTCAGGATACAACCCCTTAAAGTGAAAATAAGAATGTGAGACTCCAGGAAAGTTCTATATAGCATTGTTATTTACCTGCTGTGAGCTGCAGATGTGGGGATATTAGAAGCTCCCATTCATCCAGACTGAACTAAGGACAGGAGAGTTCCCTCTCTCTGTTTCTCTGTTGTACAGTCAACTGCCCAAGTTCACCAGGAACTGTCCACCGGCGAACAGTTTGGGCCATCTCTACCAGCGACAGGTACAAGCGCTGTGGAAAAGATCATTGGATCATCCCTGCCACCTCTCAATCTCCACACGGCGAGAATGAGGTCTAGCGCCATCAAGATCTCACGTGACCCCTCCCACCCAGGCAACCGCTTCTTTGAGCTCCTCCCATCTGGCCACCATTATAGGACCATCTCCTCTAGAACAAACAGGTGTAGCAGCATCTTCCCTCCTCTGCTGAGCCCGCCCTCCTGCTGAACTCTATCCCTCCCCAGCTGAGCCCGCCCTCCTGCTGAACTCTATCCCTCCCCAGCTGAGCCCGCCCTCCTTCTGAACTCTATCCCTCCCCTGCTTAGTCTGTCCTCCTGCTGAACTCTATCCGTCCCCTGCTGTGCCCACCCTCCTTCTGAACTCTATCCCTCCCCAGCTGAGCCCGACTCCTGCTAAACTCTATCCCTCCCCTGCTGAGCCCGACTCCTGCTAAACTCCATCCCTCCCCTGCTGAGCCCGACTCCTGCTAAACTCTATCCCTCCCCTGCTGAGCCCGACTCCTGCTAAACTCTATCCCTCCCCTGCTGAGCCCGACTCCTGCTAAACTCCATCCCTCCCCTGCTGAGCCTGCCCTCCTGCTGAACTCCATCCCTCCCCTGCTGAGCCCACCCTCCTGCTGAACTCTATCCCTCCCCTGCTGAGCCCACCCTCCTGCTGAACTCTATCCCTCCCCTGCTGAGCCCACCCTCCTGCTGAACTCTATCCCTCCCATGCTGTTCACCCTCCTGCTGAACTCTATCCCTCCCCTGCTGAGTCCGTCCTCCTGCTGAACTCTATCCCTCCCCAGCTGAGTCCGTCCTCCTGCTGAACTCTCTCCCTCCCCTCCTGAGCCCGCCCTCCTGCTGAACTCTATCTCTCCCCTGCTGAGCCTGCCCTCCTGCTGAACTCTATCCCTCGAACCAGTTTTTAGCCGCACACTGCCACAAGTAATTGAAAATACAAGGACTGCAAGATTTTTTTTGAATAAAAAGTAGAAAATCTTTATTGAATAAAATCTTATGAAAAATGCCATTTGCATAGTTCGGCAACTGCTATAGTCGAGCAAGAGACCACCACCACTCCCTAACCCATTAAAAACCCAGCCATATGCCGACCAAAGTGGTACATCCTAGTTCCTCCAACAATGTACGTGAGGTATCCCGGGCCACAGAAATATTCTCTGTAGCTAGGTAAGAATTGAAAAAAATACACTCACAAAGGTAACAATCAAAATTAATGGAGACCAATAAGATCGGAATATAGACGAACACCAATCGATAACCAATTATACCAGCATGTGACCCCTATTATGCACTGAGCTGAATGGCTATATGCATATAATTATGCCTTACACATAAGCCTATGCAATTGATTTTTCTAACTGGACTGCTAGATTAGAAGAGCAATAAAGGATGCATATATTCAAAAAATATGAAAAAATCGTGGTACCACTTTAAATAGTATGTTTCCAAAAACCATAGAGGTGTCAAATTTTATAGTGCAATCCTGTCCCTTGAACAGCATAGGTATAGTTCCATCAGGTGTCTCAGCATATATTTCTTGTTAAGCATATGGGCAATGATCTTATCCACAAAAAAGCAAGCACAAGTAGCAGCAAGCCAAAGAACACAGTCCTTTTGATAATTAGCTGGATAAACAGGCTTACATACAGCCACAAGCATAAAGCTCTTCATTCAATATAGCTGTAAAGCGACAGTTGATGTGTAGCAAGGCAAGCATTTAGCTCCCTGTCAGCTTAGCACCACAGCAAGATAAACGCTGTCCTGATGTATCTTGGCATCAGCAATAAAAATAGCAGTCATTACATTTGATTCACTGCCCAATCGCAACAGGAATCCTTTCCCAAACAGACCTCAGCGGGCAATGCATTGCTCTATTAGATAACTTATATACTTATTGTTTTCCTGGCAGTGCTTTTGTTTCTCTTTATGCCTGTATGAAAGTCCTAGTTTTGCTGGGCCCAGACTTGCACAGATATTGGTCTCCCTACCATGCTGGCATGGCTGCTTGGTGTGTCCAGCTATGTCCGTGATCCATGTTGATGCATTTCGTCCTGCCCCCGGAACTTCGTCAGATCAATCACCTGTTTCCACATTCACTGTGTTACAAAGTATGGTGTGTTTATAGCTGGGATACTTAACTTTTGGATATTTGCCAAGTTACCACCATCTTGTGGCCAAAACGTTCAATGTTTTTTCATTTCCATTATGTGAGGCTGCTGTATAGTCATTTCTTATCCTATGCTGACATCGTGTGGCTGGTAGGTGTTATTACACCACACCCAACTTTCCAATAATAGGAAACATTCGCCATCTTGTGGCTTAAGCACAGACTACAACATTTCATATTATATGACTAACCTTAGCAGTCCCACTATTTTGATACACTATAGGTTCACTTTATAATCTTGTTAAAACATTTTTATTATATTCTTACCTATAGGTGGGCATAGTCTACATGGAATCATGGCATCTACATATCCATATAAACTAACCGGGAATGTCTCCCCCTCCCCCAAAGGCGGCCAGCAGCCCTACCTCCATCTCAATTCCCAAAACATAACTGTACATATATATGTATATTTACAAAAACACCTTCAAATTTAGGTCAGTATTTAGACCCTTGGGGCTCAAAGTATCCAGCATGTATATCCAAAAACTCTCCTTCTCGTACAATTGCACATCTGTATTAGTCAATCTAATTCCAGGGTCTAGATGGTAGATCGCTTTTACCTTTAACACAGAGGGATCAGCATTAGGATGTTCTAAAAAGTGGAGAACCACTGGAGTTTTTTCTTTTTCGGCATTTTCCTTTTTTCCTCCATCGACAATACTTCTCACGTGCTGCTTTGTTTTTCCTATATAAAATTTCCCACATGGGCATATCATCTGATATACTACGTTTTTAGTCTTACATGTCATAGGATATCTAATGAAAAAAGTTTTTGTTGTAGCTGAGTTAGTAAATTTATCGGTAACCTCTACCAAGGGACATATAGAGCAGTCATTACATTTGCGCATCCCATTTTAAGGTTTAAAAAATTGTTGTCTAGGGTAAGTTTTAAACTCAGAAGATGTCAACAAGTCAGCTAAGTTTTTATTTCTTCTTGCGGTTAATACAGGTCTAGGTCCCACTATCTTTGAAAGTCTCTTCTCTGTCAATAGAATGGGCCAGAACCTATGTAGAGTATCTTTCAATCTACCCCAATGTGGCAAATAGGTAGATTTTCGTCATGTTTGATTTTTTTGGTCAATAGTGTATCTCGATCTATTCTTAATGCCCGATACAGGGCTGATTTCAATAACTTGTGAGGATAACCTCGTGCTCTTAGTCTCTCCTTCAAATCGTGGGCCTCCATTTTAAATTCTGCCACATCACTACAGTTCCTACGCAGTCTCAGGAACTGTCCAATAGGAACTGCCCTCTTTTGTGAATCAAGGTGGGCACTATTCTAGTGAAGTAAAAGGTTACCTGCTGTCGGTTTTCCATAAGTCGAGGTTTTCAGTTTGTCGCCTTCCTTTCTGATTTTAACATCTAAAAATTAAATTTCTTGTTCATGCACTTTGTATGTTAAAAAAATATTGTAATTATTAGTATTCAAAAATGGGATAAATTGCTCCAACTGCTTTCTAGTGCCGGTCCATAACATGAATATATCATCCACATAGCGAAGCCACAGGGGGGGCTTGCTCCCGAAACATGGCTCCACATAGACCCTCTCCTCCTCCCATGCGTCCAGGTGAAGACACGCATAAGCCGGAAAGCACGCCGCCCCCATGGCCACACTCCTCTTTTGTCTATAGAACCTTCCATCAAAAGAAAAGAAATTATCCAAAATACATTTACAGCAGTTGGCCTACAAAATTATTGTGGTCATCCTCACAGGGGTAATACTTAGACAGATATTTTTCAACTGCCCTTAGGCCCACATGATTTGGAATAGAAGAGAATAGTGACTCTACGTCAAGGCCTACAAGTAAAGCTCCCTCTGAAACTGAAACCTTATCTAATTTTTCTAATAATTGCATTGTATCCAATACAAGGGAGGGTAATCTCTCCACCATCGGTTTGAGTTTTCGGTCGACATATTGTGCTGACTTTTCAGTTGGTGCATTAATTGCAGCTATTATGGGTCGACCTGGTGGTTGTTGGACATTTTTATGTACTTTAGGTTGCATATACAATATTGGTCCACGCACAATGCCCTGTACTCTCGTTCAGTGAGGATATTGTCCAGATATCCCCACTGTAATTTTCTGTTCAATTCATCCTTCAAACGAATAAACGGATTAGATGTTACATATTCGTAGCACTCCTTATCATTGAGTTGTCCTTGAACCTCTGCCAGGTACATCTCCCGCGGCCAGAGAACTATATTGCCCCCTTTGTCACTACGTTTAATAATTATATCCTTCTGACTCTGTAGTTTTTTTTAATGATTGTCTTTCACCGTAGGTAAGATTATTTTTTTCTAGGGCAATTTCCCCCCATGTATATATGCTGAGACACCTGATGGAACTATACATATGCTGTTCAAGGGACAGGATTGCACTATAACATTTGACACCTCTATGGTTTTGGAAACATACTATTTAAAGTGGTACCACGATTTTTTCATATTTTTTGAATATATGCATCCTTTATTGCTCTTCTAATCTAGCAGTCCAGTTAGAAAAATCAATTGCATAGGCTTATGTGTAAGGCATAATTATATGCATATAGCCAATCAGCTCAGTGCATAATAGGGGTCACATGCTGGTATAATTGGTTATCGATTGGTGTTCGTCTATATTCCTATCTTATTGGTCTCCATTAATTTTGATTGTTACCTCTGTGAGTGAATTTTTTTCAATTCTTACCTAGCTACAGAGAATATTTCTGTGGCTCGGGATACCTCACGTACATTGTTGGAGGAACTAGGATGTACCACTTTGGTCGGCATATGGCTGGGTTTTTAATGGGTTGGAGAGTGGTGGTGGTCTCTTGCTCGACTATAGCAGTTGCCGAACTATGCAAATGGCATTTTTCATAAGATTTTATTCAATAAAGATTTTCTACTTTTGATTCAAAAAAATCTTGCAGTCCTTGTATTTTCAATTACTTGTGGCAGTGTGCGGCTAAAATCTGGTTTGGTTGCTTTGTATTTTTTCTTTGGTTAAGGATACCAGTGCCTGCACCTGACGTTTTTGGGATTGCGCATTTGTAAATTTATGGTTATTGTTGTTAATATTTAGAACTCGATCCCTCCCCTGCTGAGCTCTATCCCTCCCCTGCTGAGCTCTATCCCTCACCTGCTGCACCCGCCCTCCTACGATAATACTACCCCTTAGGCCGCGGAGACTCCCCTGCACCCGCTCCGGTCCTCCAAACTCCACAGGGGGTGCAGCACCCTCCTTGCACCTCTGTAGCACAACATCGCCTGCCCAGGTGTATTACCCCCCTCATGCTGTAAATGTTTTCCACCTACACTGCTTGACTTTTCTTCTTGTTTTTGTCTGCCTGTGTCTATCTGTTGCCAATGCACCTTAACCTCCCTGGCGGTATATTAAAAACCGCCAGGGGGCAGCACTGCCGTTTTTTTGTGTTGTTTTTTTTTGTTTTTTTTAAATCATGTAGCGGCTCGCTACATGATAGCCGCTGCTCAGCGGCATCCCCCCAGCCCCGCCGATCGCCTCCGGCGATAGGCGATCAGGGAATCCCATTCAAAGAACGGGATTTCCTGGAGGGCTTCCCCTGTCATGGCGGCGGGGCGGGATGACGTCACCGACGTCATGGACGTCGTGACGTCTAAGGGAGTCCCGATCCACCCCTTAGCGCTGCCTGGCGCTGATAGGCCAGGCAGCACAGGGGTCCAGGGGGGGGGGAGCTGTACGGCGGCGCGGATAGCGGCGATCGAGCGCGGGGCGGCGGCGATCGGTGTGCGGAAATCGGCCCAGCAGGGCCTGAGAAAACCTCCTGCGCGGGGTTACTGCCAAGGAGGTTAAAAAGGAACTCCAGTGGAAATAATGTAAAAAAAAACAAAAACTGCCTCGTTTTTACAATAATTATGTATAAATGATTTAGTCAGTGTTTGCCCATTGTAAAATCTTTCCTCTCCCTGATTTACATACTGACAATTATCACATGGCGACATCTTTACTGCCGGCAGGTGATGTCACTGGAAGGAGAAGCTGCTTATTTTTTGGCAGTTTGAAACAGCTGTTATTTCCCACAGAGCAACGAGATTCACAGACAGGAAACTGCCAGGACCACAGTCCTCACAGTTTCCTGTTGGAGGGGTTTCACCACAGTATCAGCCATACAGAGCCCCCTGATGATCTGTTTATTAAAAGGAAAAGATTTCTCACGTAAAAGAGGGTATCGGCTACTGATTGGGATGAAGTTCAATTCTCGGTTACAGTTTCTCTTTAATGACAGGAGCACAAGGTAAAATCTCCAGCACACTCTATGCTGCGGTATTGCTAACTTACGCGTGCTCCATTAACATAACGGGCCCACCACTGAACCCGCCCTGAGCCCCTGGTTTCACAGGATGACATCCCAGCACTTTGATTGGCCCAATAGGCTGTCTGTAACGTGACAGGAAGCCGATTGGGCCAATAAAACAGGGAACACCCGTTAAGTTAATGGAGCATGCATAGGGTTAATGAATCAACCACATAGTGATAGTAACAAAGGTAGAAATGGAGGAATTATACAAGCATGCCTGGTTTTTCAAATATTTAAACAATTTGTACGCAGTTAATTATTTCAGGGAGGATTCAAAGTTTAACAAGTTTATAGCAGATGGGAAAAAGCTGGTTTTCCGTCTGTCTGTGTGTATACAGATTGATCCAAACGTCTACCTGATGGAAGGAGCTCATACAAGGCATTTTTGGGGTGAGCGTTGTCCTTGATAATGTTTTTGGCCCTTCTCATACAGCGAGTCTTATACAGTTATCCAGAAGTCTCAAGCAACCAGAAGCTACACTTATCCGACATTTGGCAATCCCTGTCAGTGCTGGATAATGGGGGTTTTACTGCACAAGAGTTCCAGTGCTGGTAGTTCAGTGCTGATAATGACTTCTGCTGATTTTACAGCTCACTGCAGGGCTTCTCTGGCAGCCTTGGTGCAGCTGGTGTACCAGGCCGGCATGCAGTTGGTCAGACCGCTTTCTTTAGGGCATCTGTAGTAATTAACCAGCAGCTTCTGTGGAAGGTTAGCGCTCCTTAGCGTTCTCATAAAGTAGAGGCACTGTTGTGCTTTGCCAGTTACAGCTAAAGCATTGTCAGCCTAGGAGAGGACTATTGCACTGGCCACAGGGCATCTGGGTGTCACTGCAGTACATTGAGGCTCGGGTCTCTTCTGCTTTACACCTCAGTGGTAGCAGAGACTATAAAATTCAGGGGCATCTATGTGGACACCATTACACTGCAACACACCTGCTGCATTTTGACATCACATAGGCGGTGCATTGCAGTGTGGCAAACCTCGGCTGTTATGCTACAAAGACACACTGTGACCAGAGCCTTACTGTATACTGTAAGCAGATCTATACATGTAATGGTATGTGTGCCACATTCTGCACACTCACTTGCTTCAGCTCAGCAGACAATGCACAGAAATGCATGTATAGTTGTGGCTGTGCGAGGCAAGATCCCCCCTCCCCATCCAGAGCGGAGCAGTATGCATGGCAGACCTCTGTGTACCCCCCATGTGCGGAGTGATGTTGGCCCATCTTGTGTTGTTAGCCATGACATATATGGGTGGCAATGGCAGATCTCTGTGTGTCCCCCTCCCCCGTGCATAATGTGCTGTACCAGATACTGATGTGATTGTGCCGCCCCTGAGTCTACCAGCCACTGCAATATATGTATTTAGGCTGAGCAGTAATGGCTGCATGTCCCCCGCTATGTGCCCTGTGTCCTGTATTGTGTGCAGCTGATTACGGTAATGTCCATTAGATAAAGGCTTACCACCATGCTGCCGCCCACCAGAACAGAATGTAATGCAGACAGATCCTCTGTGTCCCTGCACCCCGAGAGTCCCCGGCATAAGCAGAGCACTGTGTCCCCCCCGCTATGTGCACTGTGTCCCATATTGTGTGCAGCTGATTACAGTAATGCCCATTAGATAAAGGCTTACCACCATGCTGCCGCCCACCAGAACAGAATGTAAGGCAGACAGATCCTCTGTGTCCCTGCACCCCAAGTGTCCCCGGCATAAGCAGAGCGTTGTGTGTCCCCCGCTATGTGTACTGTGTCCTGTATTGTGTGCAGCTGATTACAGTAATGCCCATTAGATAAAGGCTTACCACCATGCTGCCGCCCACCAGAACAGAGTGTAAGGCAGACAGATCCTCTGTGTCCCTGCACCCCGAGTGTCCCCATCATAAGCAGAGCACTGTGTGTCCCCCGCTATGTGCCCTGTGTCCTGTATTGTGTGCAGCTGATTACAGTAATGCCCATTAGATAAAGGCTTACCACCATGCTGCCGCCCACCAGAACAGAATGTAAGGCAGACAGATCCTCTGTGTCCCTGCACCCCGAGTGTCCCCATCATAAGCAGAGCACTGTGTGTCCCCCGCTATGTGCCCTGTGTCCTGTATTGTGTGCAGCTGATTACGGTAATGCCCATTAGATAAAGGCTTACCTCCATGCTGCCTCCCACCAGAACAGAATGTAAGGCAGACAGATCCTCTGTGTCCCTGCATCCCGAGTGTCCCCGGCATAGGCAGAGCACTGTGTGTCCCCCGCTATGTGCCCTGTGTCCAGTATTGTGTGCAGCTGATTACGGTAATGCCCATTAGATAAAGGCTTACCACCATGCTGCTACCCACCAGAACAGAATGTAAGGCAGACAGATCCTCTGTGTCCCTGCACCCCCAATGTCCCCGGCATAAGCAGAGCGCTGTGTGTCCCCCGCTATGTGCTCTGTGTCCCGTATTGTGTGCAGCTGATTACGGTAATGCCCATTAGATAAAGGCTTACCACCATGCTGCCGCCCACCAGAACAGGATGTAAGGCAGACAGATCCTCTGTGTCCCTGCACCCCGAGGGTCCCCGGCATAAGCAGAGCGCTGTGTGTCCCCCGCTATGTGCCCTGTGTCCTGTATTGTGTGCAGCTGATTACAGTAATGCCCATTAGATAAAGGCTTACCACCATGCTGCCGCCCACCAGAACAGAATGTAAGGCAGACAGATCCTCTGTGTCCCTGCACCCCGAGTGTCCCCGGCATAAGCAGAGCGCTGTGTGTCCCCCGCTATGTGCCCTGTGTCCTGTATTGTGTGCAGCTGATTACAGTAATGCCCATTAGATAAAGGCTTACCACCATGCTGCTGCCCACCAGTACAGAATGTAAGGCAGACAGATCCTCTGTGTCCCTGCACCCCGAGTGCCCCCGGCATAAGCAGAGCGCTGTGTGTCCCCCGCTATGTGCACTGTGTCCTGTATTGTGTGCAGCTGATTACGGTAATGCCCATTAGATAAAGGCTTACCACCATGCTGCCGCCCACCAGAACAGAATGTAAGGCAGACAGCTCCTCTGTGTCCCTGCACCCCGAGTGTCCCCATCATAAGCAGAGCACTGTGTGTCCCCCGCTATGTGCCCTGTGTCCCGTATTGTGTGCAGCTGATTACGGTAATGCCCATTAGATAAAGGCTTACCACCATGCTGCCACCCACCAGAACAGGATGTAAGGCAGACAGCTCCTCTGTGTCCCTGCACCCCGAGTGTCCCCGGCATAAGCAGAGCGCTGTGTGTCCCCCGCTATGTGCTCTGTGTCCCGTATTGTGTGCAGCTGATTACAGTAATGCCCATTAGATAAAGGCTTACCACCATGCTGCCGCCCACCAGAACAGAATGTAAGGCAGACAGATCCTCTGTGTCCCTGCACCCCGAGTGTCCCCGGCATAAGCAGAGCACTGTGTGTCCCCCGCTATGTGTACTGTGTCCCGTATTGTGTGCAGCTGATTACAGTAATACCCATTAGATAAAGGCTTACCACCATGCTGCCGCCCACCAGAACAGAATGTAAGGCAGACATATCCTCTGTGTCCCTGCACCCCGAGTGTCCCCGGCATAAGCAGAGCGCTGTGTGCTTCTTTTACTTAGCATGAGCATTTCTCTCTGTAGCTTGTCAGTTGCGTATCTTCTGTAGCTTGTCAGTTGCGCACCTTCCATAGCTTTTCAGTTGTGCATCCTCATTAGCCTGTCAGTTGCCCATCTTCCGTAGCTTGTCAGTTGCGCATCCTCTGCAGCTTGTCAGTTGCGCATCCTCTGCAGCTTGTCAGTTGCGCATCCTCTGCAGCTTGTCAGTTGCGCATCCTCTGCAGCTTGTCTGTTGCGCATCCTCTGCAGCTTGTCTGTTGCGCATCCTCTGCAGCTTGTCTGTTGCGCATCCTCTGCAGCTTGTCTGTTGCGCATCCTCTGCAGCTTGTCAGTTGCGCATCCTCTGCAGCTTGTCAGTTGCGCATCCTCTGCAGCTTGTCAGTTGCGCATCCTCTGCAGCTTGTCAGTTGCGCATCCTCTGCAGCTTGTCAGTTGCGCATCCTCTGCAGCTTGTCAGTTGCGCATCCTCTGCAGCTTGTCAGTTGCGCATCCTCTGCAGCTTGTCAGTTGCGCATCCTCTGCAGCTTGTCAGTTGCGCATCCTCTGCAGCTTGTCAGTTGCGCATCCTCTGCAGCTTGTCAGTTGTGCATCCTCTGCAGCTTGTCAGTTGCCCATCTTCCGTAGCTTGTCAGTTGCGCATCCTCTGCAGCTTGTCAGTTGCGCATCCTCTGCAGCTTGTCAGTTGCGCATCCTCTGCAGCTTGTCAGTTGCGCATCCTCTGCAGCTTGTCAGTTGCGCATCCTCTGCAGCTTGTCTGTTGCGCATCCTTTGCAGCTTGTCAGTTGCGCATCCTCTGCAGCTTGTCAGTTGCGCATCCTCTGCAGCTTGTCAGTTGCGCATCCTCTGCAGCTTGTCAGTTGCGCATCCTCTGCAGCTTGTCTGTTGCGCATCCTCTGCAGCTTGTCAGTTGCGCATCCTCTGCAGCTTGTCAGTTGCGCATCCTCTGCAGCTTGTCAGTTGTGCATCCTCTGCAGCTTGTCAGTTGTGCATCCTCTGCAGCTTGTCAGTTGCGCATCCTCTGCAGCTTGTCAGTTGCGTATCCTCTGCAGCTTGTCAGTTGCGCATCCTCTGCAGCTTGTCAGCTGCGCATCCTTTGCAGCTTGTCAGTTGCGCATCCTCTGCAGCTTGTCAGTTGCGCATCCTCTGCAGCTTTTCAGTTGCGCATCCTCTGCAGCTTGTCTGTTGCGCATCCTCTGCAGCTTGTCTGTTGCGCATCCTCTGCAGCTTGTCTGTTGCGCATCCTCTGCATCTTGTCTGTTGCGCATCCTCTGCAGCTTGTCTGTTGCGCATCCTCTGCAGCTTGTCTGTTGCGCATCCTCTGCAGCTTGTCAGTTGCGCATCCTCTGCAGCTTGTCAGTTGCGCATCCTCTGCAGCTTGTCAGCTGCGCATCCTCTGCAGCTTGTCAGTTGCGCATCCTCTGCAGCTTGTCAGTTGCGCATCCTCTGCAGCTTGTCAGTTGCGCATCCTCTGCAGCTTGTCAGTTGCGCATCCTCTGCAGCTTGTCAGTTGCGCATCCTCTGCAGCTTGTCAGTTGCGCATCCTCTGCAGCTTGTCAGTTGCGCATCCTCTGCAGCTTGTCAGTTGCGCATCCTCTGCAGCTTGTCAGTTGCGCATCCTCTGCAGCTTGTCAGTTGCGCATCCTCTGCAGCTTGTCAGTTGCGCATCCTCTGCAGCTTGTCAGTTGCGCATCCTTTGCAGCTTGTCAGTTGCGCATCCTTTGCAGCTTGTCAGTTGCGCATCCTTTGCAGCTTGTCAGTTGCGCATCCTTTGCAGCTTGTCAGTTGCGCATCCTCATTAGCTTGTCAGTTGCCCATCTTCCGTAGCTTGTCAGTTGCGCATCCTCTGCAGCTTGTCAGTTGCGCATCCTCTGCAGCTTGTCAGTTGCGCATCCTCTGCAGCTTGTCAGTTGCGCATCCTCTGCAGCTTGTCAGTTGCGCATCCTCTGCAGCTTGTCAGTTGCGCATCCTCTGCAGCTTGTCAGTTGCGCATCCTCTGCAGCTTGTCAGTTGCGCATCCTCTGCAGCTTGTCTGTTGCGCATCCTTTGCAGCTTGTCAGTTGCGCATCCTCTGCAGCTTGTCAGTTGCGCATCCTCTGCAGCTTGTCTGTTGCGCATCCTCTGCAGCTTGTCTGTTGTGCATCCTCTGCAACTTGTCTGTTGCGCATCCTCTGCAGCTTGTCAGTTGCGCATCCTCATTAGCTTGTCTGTTGTGCATCCTCTGCAACTTGTCAGTTGCGCATCCTTTGCAGCTTGTCAGTTGCGCATCCTCATTAGCTTGTCAGTTGCCCATCTTCCGTAGCTTGTCAGTTGCGCATCCTCTGCAGCTTGTCTGTTGCGCATCCTCTGCAGCTTGTCTGTTGTGCATCCTCTGCAACTTGTCTGTTGCGCATCCTCTGCAGCTTGTCTGTTGCGCATCCTCTGCAGCTTGTCTGTTGTGCATCCTCTGCAACTTGTCAGTTGCGCATCCTTTGCAGCTTGTCAGTTGCGCATCCTCATTAGCTTGTCAGTTGCCCATCTTCCGTAGCTTGTCAGTTGCGCATCCTCTGCAGCTTGTCAGTTGCGCATCCTCTGCAGCTTGTCAGTTGCGCATCCTCTGCAGCTTGTCAGTTGCGCATCCTCTGCAGCTTGTCAGTTGCGCATCCTCTGCAGCTTGTCAGTTGCGCATCCTCTGCAGCTTGTCAGTTGCGCATCCTCTGCAGCTTGTCAGTTGCGCATCCTCTGCAGCTTGTCAGTTGCGCATCCTCTGCAGCTTGTCTGTTGCGCATCCTTTGCAGCTTGTCAGTTGCGCATCCTCTGCAGCTTGTCAGTTGCGCATCCTCTGCAGCTTGTCTGTTGCGCATCCTCTGCAGCTTGTCTGTTTTGCATCCTCTGCAGCTTGTCTGTTGCGCATCCTCTGCAGCTTGTCAGTTGCGCATCCTCTGCAGCTTGTCAGTTGCGCATCCTCTGCAGCTTGTCAGTTGCGCATCCTCTGCAGCTTGTCAGTTGCGTATCCTCTGCAGCTTGTCAGTTGCGCATCCTCTGCAGCTTGTCAGCTGCGCATCCTTTGCAGCTTGTCAGTTGCGCATCCTCTGCAGCTTGTCAGTTGCGCATCCTCTGCAGCTTTTCAGTTGCGCATCCTCTGCAGCTTGTCTGTTGCGCATCCTCTGCAGCTTGTCAGTTGCGTATCCTCTGCAGCTTGTCAGTTGCGCATCCTCTGCAGCTTGTCAGCTGCGCATCCTCTGCAACTTGTCTGTTGCGCATCCTCTGCAGCTTGTCTGTTGCGCATCCTCTGCAGCTTGTCAGTTGCGTATCCTCTGCAGCTTGTCAGTTGCGCATCCTCTGCAGCTTGTCAGTTGCGCATCCTCTGCAGCTTGTCAGTTGCGCATCCTCTGCAGCTTGTCAGTTGCGTATCCTCTGCAGCTTGTCAGTTGCGTATCCTCTGCAGCTTGTCAGTTGCGCATCCTCTGCAGCTTGTCAGCTGCGCATCCTTTGCAGCTTGTCAGTTGCGCATCCTCTGCAGCTTTTCAGTTGCGCATCCTCTGCAGCTTTTGAGTTGCGCATCCTCTGCAGCTTGTCTGTTGCGCATCCTCTGCAGCTTGTCTGTTGCGCATCCTCTGCAGCTTGTCTGTTGCGCATCCTCTGCAGCTTGTCAGTTGCGTATCCTCTGCAGCTTGTCTGTTGCGCATCCTCTGCAGCTTGTCTGTTGCGCATCCTCTGCAGCTTGTCAGTTGCGCATCCTCTGCAGCTTGTCAGTTGCGCATCCTCTGCAGCTTGTCAGTTGCGCATCCTCTGCAGCTTGTCAGTTGCGCATCCTCTGCAGCTTGTCAGTTGCGCATCCTCTGCAGCTTGTCAGTTGCGCATCCTCTGCAGCTTGTCAGTTGCGCATCCTCTGCAGCTTGTCAGTTGCGCATCCTCTGCAGCTTGTCAGTTGCGCATCCTCTGCAGCTTGTCAGTTGCGCATCCTCTGCAGCTTGTCAGTTGCGCATCCTCTGCAGCTTGTCAGTTGCGCATCCTCTGCAGCTTGTCAGTTGCGCATCCTCTGCAGCTTGTCAGTTGTGCATCCTCTGCAGCTTGTCAGTTGCCCATCTTCCGTAGCTTGTCAGTTGCGCATCCTCTGCAGCTTGTCAGTTGCGCATCCTCTGCAGCTTGTCAGTTGCGCATCCTCTGCAGCTTGTCAGTTGCGCATCCTCTGCAGCTTGTCAGTTGCGCATCCTCTGCAGCTTGTCTGTTGCGCATCCTTTGCAGCTTGTCAGTTGCGCATCCTCTGCAGCTTGTCAGTTGCGCATCCTCTGCAGCTTGTCAGTTGCGCATCCTCTGCAGCTTGTCAGTTGCGCATCCTCTGCAGCTTGTCTGTTGCGCATCCTCTGCAGCTTGTCAGTTGCGCATCCTCTGCAGCTTGTCAGTTGTGCATCCTCTGCAGCTTGTCAGTTGTGCATCCTCTGCAGCTTGTCAGTTGCGCATCCTCTGCAGCTTGTCAGTTGCGTATCCTCTGCAGCTTGTCAGTTGCGCATCCTCTGCAGCTTGTCAGCTGCGCATCCTCTGCAGCTTGTCAGTTGCGCATCCTCTGCAGCTTGTCAGTTGCGCATCCTCTGCAGCTTTTCAGTTGCGCATCCTCTGCAGCTTGTCTGTTGCGCATCCTCTGCAGCTTGTCTGTTGCGCATCCTCTGCAGCTTGTCTGTTGCGCATCCTCTGCAGCTTGTCTGTTGCGCATCCTCTGCAGCTTGTCTGTTGCGCATCCTCTGCAGCTTGTCTGTTGCGCATCCTCTGCAGCTTGTCAGTTGCGTATCCTCTGCAGCTTGTCAGTTGCGCATCCTCTGCAGCTTGTCAGCTGCGCATCCTCTGCAGCTTGTCAGTTGCGCATCCTCTGCAGCTTGTCAGTTGCGCATCCTCTGCAGCTTGTCAGTTGCGCATCCTCTGCAGCTTGTCAGTTGCGCATCCTCTGCAGCTTGTCAGTTGCGCATCCTCTGCAGCTTGTCAGTTGCGCATCCTCTGCAGCTTGTCAGTTGCGCATCCTCTGCAGCTTGTCAGTTGCGCATCCTCTGCAGCTTGTCAGTTGCGCATCCTCTGCAGCTTGTCAGTTGCGCATCCTCTGCAGCTTGTCAGTTGCGCATCCTCTGCAGCTTGTCAGTTGCGCATCCTCTGCAGCTTGTCAGTTGCGCATCCTTTGCAGCTTGTCAGTTGCGCATCCTTTGCAGCTTGTCAGTTGCGCATCCTTTGCAGCTTGTCAGTTGCGCATCCTTTGCAGCTTGTCAGTTGCGCATCCTCATTAGCTTGTCAGTTGCCCATCTTCCGTAGCTTGTCAGTTGCGCATCCTCTGCAGCTTGTCAGTTGCGCATCCTCTGCAGCTTGTCAGTTGCGCATCCTCTGCAGCTTGTCAGTTGCGCATCCTCTGCAGCTTGTCAGTTGCGCATCCTCTGCAGCTTGTCAGTTGCGCATCCTCTGCAGCTTGTCAGTTGCGCATCCTCTGCAGCTTGTCAGTTGCGCATCCTCTGCAGCTTGTCAGTTGCGCATCCTCTGCAGCTTGTCTGTTGCGCATCCTTTGCAGCTTGTCAGTTGCGCATCCTCTGCAGCTTGTCAGTTGCGCATCCTCTGCAGCTTGTCTGTTGCGCATCCTCTGCAGCTTGTCTGTTGTGCATCCTCTGCAACTTGTCTGTTGCGCATCCTCTGCAGCTTGTCAGTTGCGCATCCTCATTAGCTTGTCTGTTGTGCATCCTCTGCAACTTGTCAGTTGCGCATCCTTTGCAGCTTGTCAGTTGCGCATCCTCATTAGCTTGTCAGTTGCCCATCTTCCGTAGCTTGTCTGTTGCGCATCCTCTGCAGCTTGTCTGTTGCGCATCCTCTGCAGCTTGTCTGTTGTGCATCCTCTGCAACTTGTCTGTTGCGCATCCTCTGCAGCTTGTCTGTTGCGCATCCTCTGCAGCTTGTCTGTTGTGCATCCTCTGCAACTTGTCAGTTGCGCATCCTTTGCAGCTTGTCAGTTGCGCATCCTCATTAGCTTGTCAGTTGCCCATCTTCCGTAGCTTGTCAGTTGCGCATCCTCTGCAGCTTGTCAGTTGCGCATCCTCTGCAGCTTGTCAGTTGCGCATCCTCTGCAGCTTGTCAGTTGCGCATCCTCTGCAGCTTGTCAGTTGCGCATCCTCTGCAGCTTGTCAGTTGCGCATCCTCTGCAGCTTGTCAGTTGCGCATCCTCTGCAGCTTGTCAGTTGCGCATCCTCTGCAGCTTGTCTGTTGCGCATCCTTTGCAGCTTGCCAGTTGCGCATCCTCTGCAGCTTGTCAGTTGCGCATCCTCTGCAGCTTGTCTGTTGCGCATCCTCTGCAGCTTGTCTGTTTTGCATCCTCTGCAACTTGTCTGTTGCGCATCCTCTGCAGCTTGTCAGTTGCGCATCCTCTGCAGCTTGTCAGTTGCGCATCCTCTGCAGCTTGTCAGTTGCGCATCCTCTGCAGCTTGTCAGTTGCGTATCCTCTGCAGCTTGTCAGCTGCGCATCCTTTGCAGCTTGTCAGCTGCGCATCCTTTGCAGCTTGTCAGTTGCGCATCCTCTGCAGCTTGTCAGTTGCGCATCCTCTGCAGCTTTTCAGTTGCGCATCCTCTGCAGCTTGTCTGTTGCGCATCCTCTGCAGCTTGTCAGTTGCGTATCCTCTGCAGCTTGTCAGTTGCGCATCCTCTGCAGCTTGTCAGCTGCGCATCCTCTGCAACTTGTCTGTTGCGCATCCTCTGCAGCTTGTCTGTTGCGCATCCTCTGCAGCTTGTCAGTTGCGTATCCTCTGCAGCTTGTCAGTTGCGCATCCTCTGCAGCTTGTCAGTTGCGCATCCTCTGCAGCTTGTCAGTTGCGCATCCTCTGCAGCTTGTCAGTTGCGTATCCTCTGCAGCTTGTCAGTTGCGTATCCTCTGCAGCTTGTCAGTTGCGCATCCTCTGCAGCTTGTCAGCTGCGCATCCTTTGCAGCTTGTCAGTTGCGCATCCTCTGCAGCTTTTCAGTTGCGCATCCTCTGCAGCTTTTGAGTTGCGCATCCTCTGCAGCTTGTCTGTTGCGCATCCTCTGCAGCTTGTCTGTTGCGCATCCTCTGCAGCTTGTCTGTTGCGCATCCTCTGCAGCTTGTCAGTTGCGTATCCTCTGCAGCTTGTCAGTTGCGTATCCTCTGCAGCTTGTCAGTTGCGCATCCTCTGCAGCTTGTCAGTTGCGCATCCTCTGCAGCTTGTCAGTTGCGCATCCTCTGCAGCTTGTCAGTTGCGCATCCTCTGCAGCTTGTCAGTTGCGCATCCTCTGCAGCTTGTCAGTTGCGCATCCTCTGCAGCTTGTCTGTTGCGCATCCTCTGCAGCTTGTCTGTTGCGCATCCTCTGCAGCTTGTCTGTTGCGCATCCTCTGCAGCTTGTCTGTTGCGCATCCTCTGCAGCTTGTCTGTTGCGCATCCTCTGCAGCTTGTCTGTTGCGCATCCTCTGCAGCTTGTCTGTTGCGCATCCTCTGCAGCTTGTCTGTTGCGCATCCTCTGCAGCTTGTCAGTTGCGCATCCTCTGCAGCTTGTCTGTTGCGCATCCTCTGCAGCTTGTCTGTTGCGCATCCTCTGCAGCTAGTCAGCTGCGCATCCTCTGCAGCTTGTCAGTTGCGCATCCTCTGCAGCTTTTCAGTTGCGCATCCTCTGCAGCTTGTCTGTTGCGCATCCTCTGCAGCTTGTCTGTTGCGCATCCTCTGCAGCTTGTCTGTTGCGCATCCTCTGCAGCTTGTCAGTTGCGCATCCTCTGCAGCTTGTCTGTTGCGCATCCTCTGCAGCTTGTCTGTTGCGCATCCTCTGCAGCTTGTCTGTTGCGCATCCTCTGCAGCTTGTCTGTTGCGCATCCTCTGCAGCTTGTCTGTTGCGCATCCTCTGCAGCTTGTCTGTTGCGCATCCTCTGCAGCTTGTCTGTTGCGCATCCTCTGCAGCTTGTCAGTTGCGCATCCTCTGCAGCTTGTCAGTTGCGCATCCTCTGCAGCTTGTCAGTAGCACTCTCTCTTTGCTGCCGCTAGTTGAGGCAACCGGAAGCCCCAACTAACCGGCATGCCTGAGGGATAATGGAGACTTTGTTTTTAGGGTGTTTACAGCCTCTTAAATACTTACTGAGCCTCCAGCAACGTCTAGCAGTCTTCCGCATTGCTCCTAGCTGCTTCCAGCGTCCGTGCACACAAGTCTGCATGTCACATGACTCACACACACACACTGCACCTGGTGTATCCATAGTGAAGGGGCATCTTGTGGATTATGCCCCCTTGTACCTCTTGTGTCTCCCTGTGTCTGCCTCTGTCCTCCTCATGTCCTCCTCTATGCCCCATTGTGTCCCCCTGTGTACCTCTTGTGTCTTCCTGTGTACCTCCTGTGTCCCCCTTGTATCCTCCTGTGTCCTCCTTGTGTACTCCTCTATACCCTTTGTGTCCTCCTCTGCATGGGCACAGTACAGGGAGTCTCTGCCATTGTGGTGGGTTGGAGGTTGGTATTGGCAGGTATTCACAAGTGAGGAACTCTATGCATAAAGACCAAAAGACGCAGTGACTACCCCCCCCCCCCCCCTCCTCCCAGTTTTTTGGGGAGAAACGGTGAGCCCAAAATATACAGTATTATACATTTTATTCATTATATAACAATTGTCACTGTAATTACCAATTCTGCATTTTGTTACCAATTCTGTATTTTGTATATTGGTGTTGTACATCATTTGTCTGTATTATTATGTATTCCATGCTTGTTTCTTACTTTGCTTAATAAATCAATAATAATAAACAAGACTGCACTTTTTTAAAGTTGTTAGAGAAACATAACACTAAACTGGAGGTGATATTTCACCATGATCAAGGAGCTCTATAAGAGGTGGGACACAAATACAATCAGGTGAGTTCCAGTCTGACCTGATGGGAAAGGTTTCCATGTTCCAGGGATCCTCAGACTGGGCCTCTGCGGCTTAGAACTTCTATTCTGCACCCCCTGATGGTCATGATGGAGATTACAATCATATGCATCATTACACAGGTGAGGTTGTGTTTAAAACTACTCAAACAAATCCACATGGTTAGAAGGTTAGTGGCCGATACACAGTCTTATAGGCCAATAGTTCTGGGATAAGCTATAGCATATAAAGGTTAGTTGTTTTCTCAAACTTCAGGCAGTAAATAGGAAGAGGAGCTGGTTGTTTAAATGTGTTTTTTTAGAAGACTCCTGTCACCGGTTCTCTGCTGTGTCAATTAAAATCAAGTTTCCCTTTTCCATGAGAATGTAAGAGTGCAAGTGACATGCATGTGACACGGATGCTGCTGAGCAGATGGGTGACATCAGCCTAGAAGTTAGGGCATCACAGAAAGCCAGGATAAAGGAGGCTGCAATAAAAGCTCCGGATGTGATTGTCAGCTCTCACACACCCACAGCCCACCTATAGTGGGATGTGCCTATGTAACACTTGTTATGCTGGAGAGTTTTCTGTATATAAGATGTAGCTGTAATTTATAGGTGGGGAGAATGGTAATCACTTGACATAGCAGTTTAGAGCTGATGTACGTTCTGCTGCTTCTGTAACCAAGGCTGAGCAGTGCATTGTGACCTAGGCAATACATCTCTAATGGCCTCAGAGTGTCTCTGGTCTGTGTATACAGCTGCAGCTGTGGGAAGGTCCAGCTGATACATGAGTAAGTGCAGTCTCATCAGATGATCGCTGGTGTTGTGATTACCAAGGGCAACCACAGAATCAGTTTTTATCAGCAATATGGTAGGACATTACACTATGACTATGAAAGGGATTAGATTGTGAGCGCCTCTGAGGACAGTCAGTGACATTACTATGTACTCTGTAATATGCTGCAGAAGATGTCAGTACTATATAAATACATAGTAATAATATGGTAGGACATTACACTATGACTATGGTAGAGATTAGATTGTGAGCGCCTCTGAGGACAGTCAGTGACATTACTATGTACTCTGTAAAGCGCTGCAGAAGATGTCAGTACTATATAAATACATAATATTAATATGGTAGGACATTAGACTATGACTATGAAAGGGATTAGATTGTGAGCGCCTCTGAGGACAGTCAGTGACATTACTATGTACTCTGTAAAGCGCTGCAGAAGATGTCAGTACTATATAAATACATAATATTAATATGGTAGGACATTACACTATGACTATGAAAGGGATTAGATTGTGAGCGCCTCTGAGGACAGTCAGTGACATTACTATGTACTCTGTAAAGCGCTGCAGAAGATGTCAGTACTATATAAATACATAATATTAATATGGTAGGACATTACACTATGACTATGAAAGGGATTAGATTGTGAGCGCCTCTGAGGACAGTCAGTGACATTACTATGTACTCTGTAAAGCGCTGCAGAAGATGTCAGTACTATATAAATACATAATATTAATATGGTAGGTCATTACACTATGACTATTGTTGTATTTTATCAGTATAAACGGTGTATTTCCATGTGTGCCTTAATGGAAAAGTATGTCTGGACATTTATGTTGCTATGAGAGATTTACAGTGAATCTAGTTGATCAGCTGGGGCCTTGTGCAAAGCCTGTGTTTCATAAATGACTTTCTACAACCACACACATCTGCATATGAGTAAATAACACAGCAAAGACAATGGCCTCAGACTCTGACCCCAGCCCCCACAAATGGCCATTGAGGAGAAAGCTGAGAGGAAACTGAGTTATCTGGTTTGTCAACACAAGAGTTTCTGGGAAGGACATGTCCTCTTTCAACTGAAACCAAATCATCTCTACAACCAGGTGCTTAATCTGGAATGGCGAAGGGCTGTGCTAACTGCAAGTGGACAACTGCTACAACAACCCCAACGGGTTCCTATCCTCCCCCAGCTGCTAAGGGCAGGAACTATTGAGGTATAACACAGAGGAGGGGTCTCTATACCTGTGGTATCCAGATATAAGACAATGCTTGGGGAGCTCTCTCTTGGAATGCTGACATGGACTGTGGGACAGAATAGGGGCTCAGCTAATGAAAGTGTGTGACTGTGCATAGGGTATATAGAGCCATTATGTGAGTCACAGTTTGTATTATCTAACTTGTACATATGTATATTTGTAAATAAACCCCTTTTATTTAACCCCTTTGAAACAACCTCAAGTGTCTGGTTAACATAAGCTAGAGCACATTCTACAATTATGAAAGGGATTGGAGTGTGAGCTCCTCTGAGGACAGTCAGTGGCCATGGTTACTGTGCTATGCCCAGGATAACTTCTTTAATCTGCCAGGTAATATAGCGCTTTAGTATTGTTCAGGAAGCCTTAACCCTCCTGGCGGTTTAATTATTTCCGCCAGGAGGCAACGCAGCAGTTTTTTTTTTTTAAATCATGTAGCGAGCCCAGGGCTCGCTACATGATATAGAATATATCACTTCAGCGCAGGTTCACCTATGTCCACCACCGAGAACACCATAAAAACAGATGCGCTTACCAGATCCTTACAGACCTTAAAGAGACTCCGTAACAAAAATTGCATCCAGTTTTTTATCATCCTACAAGTTCTAAAAGCTATTCTAATGTGTTCTGGCTTACTGCAGCACTTTGTACTATCACAGTCTCTGTAATAAATCAACTTATCTCTCTCTTGTCAGACTTGTCAGCCTGTGTCTGGAAGGCTGCCAAGTTCTTCAGTGTTGTGGTTCTGCTATGAACTCCCCCTTCCAGGCCCCTCTATGCACACTGCCTGTGTGTTATTTAGATTAGAGCAGCTTCTCTCATCTTTTACAAGCTGGATAAATCGTCCTCTGAGCTGGCTGGGCTTTCACATAGTGAGGAATTACAGACAAGGGCAAAGCTGTTTGCAGGAAGAAAAGAGCAGCCTAAAACTTCAGTGCATGAGAGATGCAGGGGGAAAGAAACACACAAATGATCTCTTGAGATTCAAAAGGAAGGCTGTATACAGCCTGCTTGTGTATGGATGTATTTTCTATGTGTGGACATACTGTACATCAACCTACTTCCTGTTTTGGTGGCCATTTTGTTTGTTTACAAACAAACTTTTTAAAACTGTTTTTAACCACTTATAATGCGGCGGGGAGCGGCGAAATTGTGACAGAGGGTAATAGGAGATGTCCCCTAACGCACTGGTATGTTTACTTTTGTGTGATTTTAACAATACAGATTCTCTTTAACTACAGGGTCTGTAATATAGCTTTATGAGGTCAGCAGCAGGTGTCTTCACAGCCGGCCTCCTCTCCAGATAGACAGAATAATTCAAATCCTCATATGCAGTATTTCACCATATTGAAGCATGCAAAGAGACAATACACATCTAAGCGTATCTATAGCGATTTTAATATAGCTCCATAAAAACAGCATAAAGAGTTTTTAAAAAGTCACTCACATCTGGGCCCTTGTTACAGGGACCCACAATGAAAACAGCACATAGATCATAGGACGCCGTCCAGCCACACGTCCGCCTCACCCGACCGGTTTCACTGTCAAAGTTTCATCAGGGGCTAAAGCTTTACCGACGTCGTGGGAGTCCCGATCCACCCCTTGGCGCTGCCTGGCACTGATTGGCCAGGCAGCGCACGGGGTCTGGGGGGGGGGGGCGTGCGGCGCGACGGATAGCGGCGGGGTTACCACCAGGAAGGTTAAGAAATACTTGTATTTCCGAGTACTGCCAAAGACTAGCCCATCCGTAAGCCCAGAATCATGCGCTCATCTTAGTAAGTACTCAGGGGTGTGAGTTATTGTAGATGTATCTGTTGTGTAGCAACTAAAAATGATGATGATGATGATGATGATAATAGATTGTTTAGCTTAATGGGCAATCTGTAACTGTGGGTGTTCCAAGCCTTACCCCATAGAGCCACATGAATCCATGCCATGCACTGAGGATCAGTCAGTCTGTATTCATGTTGGATTATTGAGGCTCTGTGCAATGAATAAGATGACACATCAGTGCATTCCAGTGGTTGTGGAGGTGTGGCTAGCTTTCTGGGATAACAAAGGGGTGATTTGCATATTCAGCAGTGATGCATCGTGGGAAACATCATATGCTCACTCCACTCTGAATAATAATAATTATTATTATTATTATTGATTTATAAAGCGCCAACATATTCCATGGCACTGTACAAAGCAAGAAACAAACATGGGGTACATAATAATACAGACAATGGTGTACACCGATATACAAGATACATAATTAGTGACAAAATACAAAGAATGATACAAAATACAATATATAGAATTGGTAATGACAGTGATAAAAATAACATGATGAATAAAATGTATAATGATTTCCAAGACACTAAAGAGGGAGAGCGCCCTGCCCTTGTGAGCTTACAATCTAAAGTGAAGGGGGGGGGGGGGGGGAACAAGAGGACAGGTAGTATGCAACAAATATATAGAGGCAGTGTGTTTCAGGATACCTAGTAGGAGTGCAATTTGGTCTTAGGACAAAGGGAAGTGGCCTAAGGTAGCGCATATGCTTGTCGGAACAAATGTGTTTTTAGAGAGCGTTTAAAGGCAACAAAGGTTGGCGAGTGATGGATGTGTTGTGGGAGGGCATTCCAGAGGAGGGGTGAAGCGCATGCAAAATCTTGTAAACATGAATGTGAGGAGGTGATTCTAGAGGAGGACAACAGAAGATCATGTGCTGAACTGAGATTGCGATTGGGTTTGTATCTGGAAATTAGTGAGGATATGTACCGGGGAGAGAGATTGTGGAGAGCTTTGTAGGTTAGGGTTAGGAGTTTGAACTGGATCCTCTGATTAATTGGCAGCCAGTGAAGAGCTTAACAGAGAGGAGCAGCAAAGGAAGAGCGAGAAGAAAGATGAATGAGATGAGCAGCTGAGTTCAGTACCGACTGGGGTGGGGACAGACTGTTAGAAGGTAGTCCACAAAGTAGTATGTTGCAGTAGTCCAGACAAGAAATTATAAGAGCACGTATTAACATTTTAGTTGTGTCTTGAGTGAGAAAAGGACGGATGCGAGATATGTTTTTGAATTGGAGATGGCGGGAGCTGGTTATGGAGTGAACATGAGGAATAAAAGAGAGAGATGAGTTGAATATTACCCCCAAGCACGGAACTTTGGGAACTGAAGTTATGGGAGTGTTATTAACATTTATTAACATTTATTGTTACTTCAGGCAGAGAGGTGGCCAGAGACGGTGGAAAAATGATTAGTTCTTTTTTACTCATATTAAGTTTTAGGAAGCGAGAGGACATGAAGGAAGATATAGCAGACAAGCAATCAGGAACATGTTTGAGGAGGGAGTTAAGGTCTGAGGCCGAGAGGTACAGTTGTGTATCGTCTGCATACAGGTGGTATTGAAACCCAAATGAGTTGATTAAGTCACCAAGACCGTGTATGTAGATGGAAAAGAGGAGGGGACCGTGGACAGAGCCTTGAGAAACCCCGACAGACAAAGCATGAGGAGGAGAGATCTGATCTGAGTAGGAGACTGTGAAGGACCTTCCAGAGAGATAGGAAGATAACCATGTGAGAGCAAGGCCCTTTTTTCCTACATTTGAAAGTATTTGTATTTGAATAATCTCAAATACCTTCTGTTTTAAGTAGGCAAATTTCTGTTTTGCTTAACATTGAGTCCATGTTCGTCCTTTTTAGGCTCTTTACACACTCTTCTGGGGTTCTGGACTGGTTCTTCATGAGCTTTACAGGCAATCTGCAACTCATAGTAAAGTAGATCCCACAAACAGTGGCTGCAGTTAGTCTATTCACCACAAGATGGCGATCACACACACACAGGAAATGATGTAAGACAGGAAGAAGAGAAGTTGCAGGAAGTAAAGATGGGAAGTTCGGATCTTTTCAATGATCCGGATGATTCGAATCGGATCATTGAAGAGATCCGGATCTTTGATCCGAATCTCGGATCATTTTACTACCGGAAGGGGTGAAATGAACAGCTGGACAGGTCTGTGGACAGGAGAAGGGGAGGGAGTGGACACACAGAGAAGGGGAGAAGATGGACAGAGGGCAGGGAGTGGACAGAGAAGGGAGGAGGGACGAGCAGAGAGCAGAAATGTTTGCACACAATACCCACATGCTGCAAATCACATGCGTTACATATATTTCACCTATATGCTCATCTGTACACTTTGAAAGAAAAGGTCGCACAGTGAAAGAAAGCATTCCCAGAAGATAAGTGCAGCTGTTTAGTGCCGAGTGCAGGAGGATTATATTGCCTTTCAATCACACTGTCTGCAAAGTTACTGAGCTGTGCTGAGCCAAAAGCTTCCAATGTGTTCAGTGTGCAGCACTACGGAACAGACAGCCTATAATGAGCAGCACATTGCAGCCAGTATGTGTGCTCTACACATATCTGGCAGTGGCACCCATGTCCCCTCTCTCATCTACCTGTCTCCCTGCAAGGCTGCCTCCCATCCAACAGAGCGATCTCTGCTTCCAGGACCCCGCTGCCCGCTGAGAGGGGGCGTGTCGCTCCTGGCCCCGCCCCTTTTGCGATCCGAATCGTTCATTTTGATGATTCGGATGATCGACTCATAAAATAGATTCGGATCAAAGATCCGAATCGTTCATGATCCGGACAACACTAGCAGGAAGTGGAGAGGACACGTTGTTGGAAGAGGTAATTGTGTGATTCTTGTTATATACTAGCACATATTTTAGGCTGACCAGGCGTCCTCTTTTGCCCGGACAGGTCCACTTTTTCAGACCTGTCCGGGCCGTCCTGCCGTCAGGTGAGAGAGCAGAACAGGAGCTGAACACCAGCGGCAGAAGAGCCGCTTGCAGAGAAAGAGAGCCGAACTGGAGTCAGAAGAGCCGCTTGCAGAGACAGAGAGCCGAACACGAGTCAGAAGAACCGCTTGCAGAGACACTGTCTCTGCAAGCGGCTCTTCTGACTCATGTTCGGCTCCCAAAACGGCTCTTTGGCAATCAATCCCTGCTGCACTGCTCTGCTCCGCCCAGGGGTGGACTGGAGAATTCGCTGGCCCGGAGGAGGAGAAGGATGGAGGACAGAGGAGGTCGGGTCGGGGCCAGACACAGCCAGCCAGTGAGGAGATGCGGAGATAGCGTGGTGCACCTATCCTCATTTGAAATGGCAGAGACTCCCCAAAGAGTCCAGTCCTGCCTCGTGTCTGCAGCGTGCTCCTAGAGTGCCAAGTGTCCCCCTCAGCTCCGTTCCTAGCATCCTGGCTCTCGAAGCGCCGATGGGACAGGGACACTGGCCGTGCAGACACCACAGACACTCTAATTGGTAAGCCGACACCTCTTCTCTCCATTTTTCTTCTGTGCATTGAACAGGCAAGCCCTGCTAGCACAGCCTACTCTGTCTCCTGTGACCCTTTCATTGCTGGTATTAGCTGAATGAATCAGCTTGTTGCAGCACTGGTACATCGCATTTAAAGGAAACATCAAGGCTTTTTATAAAAAACAAACAGATCTTATCTGGGGCTTTCTCCTGCCCCTTGCAGCCTATGTGTCCCTCTACTCCCAGACGTTATTCTGGGGTCCCCTCCGTAGCATTTGGTGACCTGGTGTGGCCGGGAGCATTATGCGCAGGCGGCATGGCTGTGTGCAGTTGCAGAACTGGCCAACCTCACCAGGTCCCCGGCTGCTATGGAGGGGACCCCAGGATAACTCCTGGGAGCAGGGCTGAGGTGAGGGACACATAGGCTGCCAAGAGCAGGAAGAAACCCCAGATAAGATCTGTCACGCTGGTGCTGTGTGGCCTGTGAGAGCAATTCTCATTGCATTAGTGGGGAAATCTGCTGCCAATCTTATAGCATTTGTGGGGAAATCTGCTGCCAATCTTATTGCATTTGTGGGGAAATTCGCTGCCAATCTTATTGCATTTGTGGGGAAATCTGCTGCCAATCTTATTGCATTTGTAGGGAAATCTGCTGCCAATCTTATAGCATTTGTAGGGAAATCTGCTGCCAATCTTATAGCATTTGTGGGGAAATCTGCTGCCAATCTTATAGCATTTGTGGGGAAATCTGCTGCCAATCTTATAGCATTTGTGGGGAAATCTGCTGCCAATCTTATAGCATTTGTGGGGAAATCTGCTGCCAATCTTATAGCATTTTTGGGGAAATCTGCTGCCAATCTTATTGCATTTGTGGGGAAATCTGTTGCCAATCCCATTGCATTTGTAGAGAAATATGCTGCCAATCGGATTCCATTTGTGGGGAAATCTGTTGCCAATCTATTTGCATTTTGTGGGGAAATCTTCTGCGAATCTGATTGCATTTTGTGGTTGGTCGGCCCTCCACCATGTGGTCTGGAAAAAAAACTGCCCTCCATGCCCGCAAAGTTGGACAGCAAACTGCTAAGGTCTTGTATATTTGGCCCAACCCATGACCACGCCCACATGCTGTTGTGATCGTCCTCTTTTTTGGAAATCAAAATATGGTCACCCTAACATATTTGGCTGCTGGGCATTGTACAGGATGTATTGCAGTGGGGAGATCAGTGCAGACATGGGCAAGTATGAGGATAGTAATAGTATGAATGAGCATAGAGATTGTATGCAGCAATAACTGTATATAGGAGAGATGGGGAAGAGAGCATTAGTGTTAGATGGAATGTGAGCAGTCACACAGGGCTTTTCTCCTGTCTGACTCACAGTGCTTGGGAGCTGCAGCCTTAGAAGGCACAGTCAGTAGCACCCCCTCCCCTCCTGGGCAATAAGCTGCATAATAAATGTATCACTAAACAGATGCTGCCTCCAGCCAGGATGTGCTCCCCGCTCTGCACCCAGCTCTCTTACATACGATGACTAGACCTCCCGCTTTAGCAGGGACTTGTACCGGATTTGGGGTCCCCTGTCCCAGGCTGCATGGGGTCCCGGGAAACATCCCACTTTAGGCTGCAGGATGTCCTGGGCACAGGACTCTGGCCTCCGTCCAATGGGCTGTGTTGTGGAAAGTAGGTGTGGCCACCTGGCATCAACCTCGCTGCCCCCCCCCCCCCAGCGTGCTTCCCCATCAGCACTGCCCTCCCTCCAATCAGCGCGACCAACTCCGCCCAGCCTAACCGCACAGATCTCTGGGACGGGGAGGTGGGATTTTTGAATACCCAATCCATACAGGAGAGCCCTTACCAATCTGAACTGCATCCGTTCGCTGGTAAGAGTGGCATATAAGCTTCACAGCTGCCCCCTTCCCCATGTGTGTGCCCCTCTCTCCCCCAGTCCTGTCCCGCAATGTGTACCCCTCTCCCCACCACAGTGTGTGTGTCCTTCCCTACCCCAGAAATGTCCCGCAATGTGTATGTGTCTTCCTCTTCTCTCCAGTGTGTGTCCCCCTCCAGCATTGTCCTCAGTGTGTGTTCTCCTGCTGTCCTTCTCGCACCCCCATTATGAACCCTCTCGTGTGTGTGATTTTCACCTTCCTCCCCTCCCAGTCAGTGTAACCCTCCACCCCAGCTAGTTTCACCCTCCTCCCTACCTACTTTCACCCTGTTCCCCTTCCAGTCAGTGTCCCCTCCATGGCCCCACCACCCACAAGTGACAGCTATGGCGAGTTCTGGGAGGAGGGGGATCCTGTATCGGTAGTTTCACCACTGACAGCCGTTTAACCTAGATTATCCTCCCCTTATTATCGATCTAAAGGGAGCAGCATCCTGTACAGATCACATGACCACATCACTGAGGATGGACGAGGACCAGAGTCACATGACCGAGAGGATATTCAACCTCACCCTGGAGATCATCTGTCTGCTGACTGGAGAGGTGAGGAGAATTCTGGGAGGTCACATGATTTCACTTTTATCTCTAATAATAAAACACAGCTAACCAGAGAGGTAAGGAGGATTCTGGGAGATTATGTGACATTAATGTTGGTCTTTCCATACAGAGTTTTCCTCAAGTGAAGTCTGGTGATCATGTGACCTTCACGGTACCCCCACCTCACTTCCTAATATCTGAGGGACACAACAAGCAGAACATTCTGGAAATCACTAGGAAGGTGATAGAGCTGCTGACAGGAGAGGTGAGCAGTGCTGGCAATTATGGGACATTATCCAGTAACAGCAAGGGGTGTGTCTGGATGGTGACCGTTTTATTCTATGTGTCAGGTTCCTATAAGATGTCAGGATGCCACCGTCTATTTCTCCATGGAGGAGTGGCAGTATATAGAAGGACACCAGGACCTCTACAAGGACGCCATGATGGAGAATCAGCCGCCCCTCACATCACCGGGTAAGAGGACATTTTTTTTTATTACTTATAATGGAGAAAGCAGTGCTTGGGGTCCTCCTAGATCCCTCTCATCTGATAAACACAAACAGACAATGACTTCAATTCACTAAGGGCTGATTAGCAGAAAAGAAAAGGTTGGGGAAATACCGCATTCTGTATTGTAGACTTTTTTTTTCCAAGTGCACCAGATTGCCACACATGCGGTAATAGGTAATGTACTGAACAATGTTGCTTCAGTTCAATAATGCTACATACACACATGAAAGATTAATGAAAGATCACAGACCAATTTTACCCCCTTCCATGTAGTATGAGAGCCATACTCTACACAGTCTATTCTATGGAGCTGAACTCCCCATCAGATAAAAATCTTTGCAAGATGCTGAACACAAAGGTGCTGTACACATTTAAAAGATCCGTATTGCAAAAGATCTGTTCCTGTAAAATGCATTCATAGTCTATGATATCTGCGGATCTCATACACACCTTGTTTAACAGACATTCATCTGCATATTTGACAACCATCTGCAGATCTGAAGATCCATCCTGGTGGATCTGATCTTCAGATTAATGTCTGTCAAACAAGGTGTGTATGAGGATCTACAGATATCATAGACTATGAATGCATTTTGCAGGAACGGATGTTTTGCAGATACTGATCTTTTGAATGTCTACAGCATCTTTGTGTGCAGCATCTTGCAAAGATTTTTAACTGATGGGGAGTTCAGCTCAATAAAGTAGACTGTTTAGAGTATGGCTCTCATACTACATGGAATGGGGTAAAATTGGTCTGTGATCTTTCATTAATCTTTCAAGTGTGTACACACCATTACACCTACTCGGAAATGCCGAAGTCTCACAGCTGTGGAGGACGGAGCAGTGCTTTTCAGCGCTGCAAGATTTGGGCGCAGCCGGCGCCTCCATAGACTTCAATAGGAATCACTCCTATTGAAGCGCTCAGTGAGTAACGTCGGCTCCGTCAGAAGACGTAGCCGAGGTTGCTTAGAAAACACAATAATTCGACCTCCAGCAATCGCTGAAAGCCGAATTATTTCATTCCCCCACTATCCATGGCGGCCTGGAGGGGGAATAGTAATTAACACGGCCCAGACTTGTGCAGAAGCAGGATCAGCTATATACCGCTGTATCCTGCGCCCAAGTCTACCGGTGCCGATTTCAAATGTACTTGTGGAGGAGGTCTCTGAAGCTAGCTGAGGTTCTCTCCTACAAGTGTCTGCATAACCCATTCCTGTGTGACAGCTTACTAGAGAGTAAAGGGCTTCCTGCATCCCTTTAGATGTGTAGGCATGCCACTAAAGGGCCCTTTTCTGTGTACCAGTATATAGATCTGCATGTCTAAAGGGATACAGGGAAGCCTCTGTAAAGGTCTCCTGCTGTTGTATCTTGTTTAGTTTTCTGATAACCCACCCGGTAGTGCATCTGATCAAATGAGGTGAGTAGCAGGACCAGGTGGCTCTTTCTATTGGCTTTCTCCCTTGTCTGTCAGTTTTACCACATGCCGATTTCTAGTTATTGACAGGTCCAGCCAGATCTTAAAAAATACCCAACATTTTATTTGATTTGCAGAACGCTCTAATCTTAGTAAATTGACATTTTTTGAGGTATTCACCGCACAAGCCGGTAATTTACCTCACTAGTCTGTAATATTTACTTTTCAATGAGATAACACTTAGTTAATTGAGCCCATAGTATTCAGTCATTGTGTGTGTTTCCTACAGATGGATCCAGTAACAGGAACCCACCAGAGAGATGTACAGGTCCTCTTTATTCCTGGGATTGTCTAAAGGAAGTTCCCACCACCCCCCACCATTATCAGGTAGGTGGAACTGAGTGTCATTAGAGACCCCAAACTATGTGACATTTTTTTTCTTGTTGTCTATGCTGTTATCTGTGTTCAAATTATAAAGTGCTTCTTATTTTGTGTGATTAGGATGGAGAACTGATACATGTAAATGCTGTGGTTAAAGAGGAAGAAGAAGAGACATATGTGAGGAGTGATCAGCAGTCTGTGGAGGAGGGTGACATGATGAGGACAATTAAAGAGGAAGAAGATGAGATGTATGTGAGGAGTGATCAGCAGTCTATGGAGGAGGGAGACATGATGGGGATAAGTAAGGAGGAAGAAGAGACATATGTGAGGAGTGATCAGCAGTCTATGGAGGAGGGTGACATGATGGGGACAATTAAAGAGGAAGAAGATGAGATGTATGTGAGGAGTGATCAGCAGTCTATGGAGGAGGGTGACATGATAAGGATAAAGAAAGAGGAAGAAGAGGAGACGTATATGAAGAATGATCAGCAGTCTATGGGGGAGGGCGACATGATGGGGACAATAAAAAAGGAAGAAGAGGAGACATATGTGAGGAGTGATCAGCAGTCTGTGGGGGAGGGCGACATGATGAGGATAAAGAAAGAGGAAGAAGAAGAGACGTATGTGAGGCGTGATCAGCAGTCTATGGAGGAGAGTGACATGATGGGGACAAGTAAGGAGGAAGAAGAGGAGACATATGTGAGGAGTGATCAGCAGCCTATGGAGGAGGGTGACATTATGGGGACAAGTAAAGAGGAAGAAGAAGAGGCGTATGTGAGGAGTGATCAGCAGTCTATGGAGGAGGGCGACATGATGAGGATAAAGAAAGAGGAAGAAGAAGAGACGTATGTGAGGCGTGATCAGCAGTCTATGGAGGAGGGGGAAGTGATGAGAGCATCTAAGAAGGAAGATATTATTGCAGAGATGAGAATTGGTGAGTAATAAACATTAGATATTGAAAAACCTTATTAAACTGACTAACAAATATGTCCCTGCTGGACACAGTATAGATCAGGGCTGACCAATAGATCTGTCGGTAGATCGTGACCGCCTGATTGGTTGATCGCGGCCTCGTGGCTGCGTCCCATTGAATTATGCCGCTGATAGCGCAGCCAATCGGGGGGAGAGAGGCGTGGCCAATCGGGAAGAGAGAGGCGTGGCTGAGAAGCCAGGGGCGGCTCTGCCATGACACAGTGTCATGGCTGGGTGCGGCGCCTGAAGCAAAACTTCCGCATCCACCCGCGCTGCCCGCCGGAGCCTCCCTCAGCCACCGAATTGCATATCTGCCCTCCAGGCAACCGGGGCTGAGGGAGTGAAGCCAGGACGCCACCGCTGGAGGGAGGTAAGCATGCTTGTCCGATACTAAAGGCACGCTTACCTCTACTGAGGCACATACAGGTCCTTCTCAAAAAATTTACATATTGTGATAAAGTTCATTATTTTCTGTAATGTACTGATAAACGTTAGACTTTCATATATTTTAGATTCATTACACACAACTGAAGTAGTTCAAGCCGTTTATTGTTTTAATATTGATGATTTTGGCATTCAGCTCAGGAAAACCCAAAATTCCAATCTCAGAAAATTAGCATAACATGAAAAGGTTCTCTAAACGAGCTATTAGCCTAATCATCTGAATTAACTAATTAACACCTGCAAAAGATTCCTGAGGCTTTTAAAAACTCCCAGCCTGGTTCATTACTCAAAACCGCAATCATGGGTAAGACTGCCGACCTGACTGCTGTCCAGAAGGCCATCATTGACACCCTCAAGCAAGAGGGTAAGACGCAGAAAGACATTTCTGAACGAATAGGCTGTTCCCAGAGTGCTGTATCAAGGCACCTCAGTGGGAAGTCTGTGTGAAGGAAAAAGTGTGGCAGAAAACGCAGCACAACGAGAAGAAGTGACCGGACCCTGAGGAAGATTGTGGAGAAGGACCGATTCCAGACCTTGGGGGACCTGCGGAAGCAATGGACTGAGTCTGGAGTAGAAACATCCAGAGCCACCGTGTACAGGCGTGTGCAGGAAATGGGCTACAGGTGCCGCATTCCCCAGGTCAAGCCACTTTTGAACCAGAAACAGCGGCAGAAGCGCCTGGCCTGGGCTACAGAGAAGCAGCACTGCATTGTTGCTCAGTGGCCCAAAGTACTTTTTTCAGATGAAAGCAACTTTTGCATGTCATTCGGAAATCAAGGTGCCAGAGTCTGGAGGAAGACTGGGGAGAGGGAAATGCCAAAATGCCTGAAGTCCAGTGTCAAGTACCCACAGTCAGTGATGGTCTGGGGTGCCATGTCAGCTGCTGGTGTTGGTCCACTGTGTTTTATCAAAGGCAGGGTCAATGCAGCTAGCTATCAGGAGATTTTGGAGCACTTCATGCTTCCATCTGCTGAAAAGCTTTATGGAGATGAAGATTTCATTTTTCAGCACAACCTGGCACCTGCTCACAGTGCCAAAACCACTGGTAAATGGTTTACTGACCATGGTATTACTGTGCTCAATTGGCCTGCCAACTCTCCTGACCTGAACCCCATAGAGAATCTGTGGGATATTGTGACGAGAAAGTTGAGAGACGCAAGACCCAACACTCTGGATGAGTATAAGGCCGCTGTCGAAGCATCTTGGGCCTCCATAACACCTGAGCAGTGCCACAGGCTGATTGCCTCCATGCCACGCCGCATCGAAGCAGTCATTTCTGCAAAAGGATTCCCGACCAAGTATTGAGTGCATAACTGAACATAATTATTTGAAGGTTGACTTTTTTTGTTTTAAAAACACTTTTCTTTTATTGGTCGGATGAAATATGCTAATTTTTTTAGATAGGAATTTGGGGTTTTCATGAGCTGTATGCCAAAATCATCAATATTAAAACAATAAAAGGCTTGAACTACTTCAGTTGTGTGTAATGAATCTAAAATCTATGGAAGTCTAATGTTTATCAGTACATTACAGGAAATAATGAACTTTATCACAATATGCTAATTTTTTTTAGAAGGACCTGTATATACCCAGCTATCCTATACTGAGGCACATATACCCAGCTATCCTATACTGAGGCACATATACCCAGCTATCCTATACTGAGGCACATATACCCAGCTATCCTATACTGAGGCACATATACCCAGCTATCCTATACTGAGGCACATATACCCAGCTATCCTATACTGAGGCACATATACCCAGCTATCCTATACTGAAGGCACATGTATACCCAGCTATCCTATACTGAGGCACATATATACCAGCTATCCTATACTGAGGCACATATACCCAGCTATCCTATACTGAGGCACACATACCCAGCTATCCTATACTGAGGCACATATACCCAGCTATCCTATACTGAGGCACATATACCCAGCTATCCTATACTGAGGCACATATACCCAGCTATCCTATACTGAGGCACATATACCCAGCTATCCTATACTGAGGCACATATACCCAGCTATCCTATACTGAGGCACATATACCCAGCTATCCTATACTGAAGGCACATGTATACCCAGCTATCCTATACTGAGGCACATATATACCAGCTATCCTATACTGAGGCACATATACCCAGCTATCCTATACTGAGGCACACATACCCAGCTATCCTATACTGAGGCACATATACCCAGCTATCCTATACTGAGGCACATATACCCAGCTATCCTATACTGAGGCACACATACCCAGCTATTCTATACTGAGGCACATATACCCAGCTATCCTATACTGAGGCACATATACCCAGCTATCTTATACTGAGGCACATATACCCAGCTATCCTATACTGAGGCACATATACCCAGCTATCCTATACCGAAAACACATGTATACCCAGCTATCCTATACTGAGGCACATATATACCCAGCTATCCTATACTGAGGCACATATATACCCAGCTATCCTATACTGAGGCACATATACCCAGCTATCCTATACTGAGGCACATATACCCAGCTATCCTATACTGAGGCACATATACCCAGCTATCCTATACTGAGGCACATATACCCAGCTATCCTATACTGAGGCACACATACCCAACTATCCTATACTGAGGCACATATACCCAGCTATCCTATACTGAGGCACATATACCCAGCTATCCTATACTGAGGCACATATACCCAGCTATCCTATACTGAGGCACATATACCCAACTATCCTATACTGAGGCTCATATATACCCAGCTATCCTATACTGAGGCACATATACCCAACTATCCTATACTGAGGCTCATATATACCCAGCTATCCTATACTGAGGCACATATACCCAGCTATCCTATACTGAGGCACATATACCCAGCTATCCTATACTGAGGCACATATACCCAGCTATCCTATACTGAGGCACACATACCCAGCTATCCTATACTGAGGCACATATACCCAGCTATCCTATACTGAGGCACATATACCCAGCTATCCTATACTGAGGCACATATACCCAGCTATCCTATACTGAGGCACATATACCCAGCTATCCTATACTGAGGCACATATACCCAACTATCCTATACTGAGGCACATATACCCAGCTATCCTATACTGAGGCACATATACCCAGCTATCCTATACTGAGGCACATATACCCAGCTATCCTATACTGAGGCACATATATACCCAGCTATCCTATACTGAGGCACATATACCCAGCTATCCTATACTGAGGCACATATACCCAGCTATCCTATACTGAGGCACATATACCCAGCTATCCTATACTGAGGCACATATACCCAGCTATCCTATACTGAGGCACATATACCCAGCTATCCTATACTGAGGCACATATACCCAGCTATCCTATACTGAGGCACACATACCCAGCTATCCTATACTGAGGCACATATACCCAGCTATCCTATACTGAGGCACATATACCCAGCTATCCTATACTGAGGCACATATACCCAGCTATCCTATTCTGAGGCACATATACCCAGCTATCCTATACTGAGGCACACATACCCAGCTATCCTATACTGAGGCACACATACCCAGCTATCCTATACTGAGGCACACATACCCAGCTATCCTATACTGAGGCACATATACCCAGCTATCCTATACTGAGGCACACATATCCAGCTATCCTATACTGAGGCACATATACCCAGCTATCCTATACTGAGGCACACATACCCAGCTATCCTATACTGAGGCACATATACCCAGCTATCCTATACTAAGGCAGATATACCCAGCTATCCTATACTGAGGCACATATACCCAGCTATCCTATACTGAGGCACATATACCCAGCTATCCTATTCTGAGGCACATATACCCAGCTATCCTATACTGAGGCACACATACCCAGCTATCCTATACTGAGGCACACATACCCAGCTATCCTATACTGAGGCACACATACCCAGCTATCCTATACTGAGGCACATATACCCAGCTATCCTATACTGAGGCACACATATCCAGCTATCCTATACTGAGGCACATATACCCAGCTATCCTATACTGAGGCACACATACCCAGCTATCCTATACTGAGGCACATATACCCAGCTATCCTATACTAAGGCAGATATACCCAGCTATCCTATACTGAGGCACATATACCCAGCTATCCTATTTTGAGGCACATATACCCAGCTATCCTATACTGAGGCACATATACCCAGCTATCCTATACTGAGGCACACATACCCAGCTATCCTATACTGAGGCACACATACCCAGCAATCCTATACTGAGGCACATATACCCAGCTATCCTATACTGAGGCACACATATCCAGCTATCCTATACTGAGGCACACATACCCAGCTATCCTATACTGAGGCACATATACCCAGCTATCCTATACTGAGGCACACATATCCAGCTATCCTATACTGAGGCACACATACCCAGCTATCCTATACTGAGGCACATATACCCAGCTATCCTATACTGAGGCACATATACCCAGCTATCCTATACTGAGGCACATATACCCAGCTATCCTATACTGAGGCACATATACCCAGCTATCCTATACTGAGGCACATATACCCAGCTATCCTATACTGAGGCACATATACCCAGCTATCCTATACTGAGGCACATATACCCAGCTATCCTATACTGAGGCACATATACCCAGCTATCCTATACTGAGGCACATATACCCAGCTATCCTATGCTGAGGCACATATACCCAGCTATCCTATGCTGAGGCACATATACCCAGCTATCCTATACTGAGGCACATATACCCAGCTATCCTATACTGAGGCACATATACCCAGCTATCCTATACTGAGGCACATATACCCAGCTATCCTATACTGAGGCACATATACCCAGCTATCCTATACTGAGGCACATATACCCAGCTATCCTATACTGAGGCACATGTACCCAGCTATCCTATACTGAGGCTTATATACCCAGCTATCCTATACTGAGGCACACATATCCAGCTATCCTATACTGAGGCACATATACCCAGCTATCTTATACTGAGGCACATATACCCAGCTATCCTATACTGAGGCACATATACCCAGCTATCCTATACTGAGGCACATATACCCAGCTATCCTATACTGAGGCACATATACCCAGCTATCCTATACTGAGGCACATATACCCAGCTATCCTATACTGAGGCACATATACCCAGCTATCCTATACTGAGGCACATATACCCAGCTATCCTATACTGAGGCACATATACCCAACTATCCTATACTGAGGCACATATACCCAGCTATCCCATACTGAGGCACACATACCCAGCTATCCTATACTGAGGCACATATACCCAGCTATCCTATACTGAGGCACATATACCCAGCTATCCTATACTTCGGCACATATACCCAGCTATTCTATACTGAGGCACATATACCCAGCTATCCTATACTGAGGCACATATACCCAGCTATCCTATACTGAGGCACATATACCCAGCTATCCTATACTGAGGCACATATACCCAGCTATCCTATACTGAGGCACATATACCCAGCTATCCTATACTGAGGCACATATACCCAGCTATCCTATACTGAGGCACATATACCCAGCTATCCTATGCTGAGGCACATATACCCAGCTATCCTATGCTGAGGCACATATACCCAGCTATCCTATACTGAGGCACATATACCCAGCTATCCTATACTGAGGCACATATACCCAGCTATCCTATACTGAGGCACATATACCCAGCTATCCTATACTGAGGCACATATACCCAGCTATCCTATACTGAGGCACATATACCCAGCTATCCTATACTGAGGCACATGTACCCAGCTATCCTATACTGAGGCTTATATACCCAGCTATCCTATACTGAGGCACACATATCCAGCTATCCTATACTGAGGCACATATACCCAGCTATCTTATACTGAGGCACATATACCCAGCTATCCTATACTGAGGCACATATACCCAGCTATCCTATACTGAGGCACATATACCCAGCTTACCTGTACTGAGGCACATATACCCAGCTATCCTATACTGAGGCACATATACCCAGCTATCCTATACTGAGGCACATATACCCAGCTATCCTATACTGAGGCACATATACCCAGCTATCCTATACTGAGGCACATATACCCAGCTATCCTATACTGAGGCACATATACCCAGCTATCCTATACTGAGGCACATATACCCAACTATCCTATACTGAGGCACATATACCCAGCTATCCCATACTGAGGCACACATACCCAGCTATCCTATACTGAGGCACATATACCCAGCTATCCTATACTGAGGCACATATACCCAGCTATCCTATACTTCGGCACATATACCCAGCTATTCTATACTGAGGCACATATACCCAGCTATCCTGTACTGAGGCACATATACCCAGCTATCCTATACTGAGGCACATATACCCAGCTATCCTATACTGAGGCACACATACCCAGCTATCCTATACTGAGGCACATATACCCAGCTATCCTATACTGAGGCACATATACCCAGCTATCCTATACTGAGGCACATATACCCAGCTATCCTATACTGAGGCACATATACCCAGCTATCCTATACTGAGGCACATATACCCAACTATCCTATACTGAGGCACATATACCCAGCTATCCCATACTGAGGCACACATACCCAGCTATCCTATACTGAGGCACATATACCCAGCTATCCTATACTGAGGCACATATACCCAGCTATCCTATACTGAGGCACATATACCCAGCTATCCCATACTGAGGCACATATACCCAGCTATCCTATACTGAGGCACACATACCCAGCTATCCTATACTGAGGCACACATACCCAGCTATCCTATACTGAGGCACATATACCCAGCTATCCTATACTGAGGCACACATACCCAGCTATCCTATACTGAGGCACATATACCCAGCTATCCTATACTGAGGCACATATACCCAGCTATCCTATACTGAGGCACATATACCCAGCTATCCTATACTGAGGCACATATACCCAGCTATCCTATACTGAGGCACATATACCCAACTATCCTATACTGAGGCACATATACCCAGCTATCCCATACTGAGGCACACATACCCAGCTATCCTATACTGAGGCACATATACCCAGCTATCCTTTACTGAGGCACATATACCCAGCTATCCTATACTGAGGCACACATATCCAGCTATCCTATACTGAGGCACATATACCCAGCTATCCTATACTGAGGCACATATACCCAGCTATCCTATACTGAGGCACATATACCCAGCTATCCTATACTGAGGCACATATACCCAGCTATCCTATACTGAGGCACATATACCCAGCTATCCTATACTGAGGCACATATACCCAGCTATCCTATACTGAGGCACATATACCCAGCTATCCTATACTGAAGGCACATATACCCAGCTATCCTATACTGAAGGCACATATACCCAGCTATCCTATACTGAGGCACACATACCCAGCTATCCTATACTGAGGCACATATACCCAGCTATCCTATACTGAGACACATATACCCAGCTATCCTATTCTGAGGCACATATACCCAGCTATCCTATACTGAGGCACATATACCCAGCTATCCTATACTGAGGCACACATACCCAGCTATCCTATACTGAGGCACATATACCCAGCTATCCTATACTGAGGCACATATACCCAGCTATCCTATACTGAGGCACATATACCCAGCTATCCTATACTGAGGCACATATACCCAGCTATCCTATACTGAGGCACATATACCCAGCTATCCTATACTGAAGGCACATATATACCCAGCTATCCTATACTGAAGGCACATATATACCCAGCTATCCTATACTGAGGCACATATACCCAGCTATCCTATACTGAGGCACACATACCCAGCTATCCTATACTGAGGCACATATACCCAGCTATCCTATACTGAGGCACATATACCCAGCTATCCTATACTGAGGCACATATACCCAGCTATCCTATACTGAGGCACATATACCCAGCTATCCTATACTGAAGGCACATATATACCCAGCTATCCTATACTGAGGCACATATATACCCAGCTATCCTATACTGAAGGCACATATACCCAGCTAAGGTTTATGTGTGCGGGGTGTCCGCATGCATTTAAATGTCAGTAGATCTCCTGGCCTCGGCGAATTTTAAAGTAGCTCGCGAGCCGAAAAAGTGTGGGCACCCCTGGTATAGATCATCTTCCTCTCAGTATGCCTGGTAATATTACCACAGTTTCATGAATCTACCCCTTTGATACAATGTAAAGCAGTCAGTGTACAGCTTGTATAATGGTGTAAATTTGCTGTCTCACCAACATAACTCAACACACAGCCATTAATGTCTAATCCGCTGGCAACAAAAGTGAGGACACCCCTAAGTGACAAATGTCAAAATTCTACTCAATTAGACATTTCAGAGCCCAATCCAATTCACTTTTTCCCTAAGTTTTTTCCTGGGTGATATTTTTACATCTTATCAATAAATGGCCTTTTAAGCCACCCGCAGGCAACAAAAAATCATATTATAAATGTGAAAGTTTGGATGTTTGTTACTCGATCACACAAAACTGGCTGAACGAATTTGAATGAAATTTGGCACACACATAGTACATTACCTGCAATAACATACAGGTTACTTTTTATCCCCATAACCAAAGAGTGGGCGGAGACAAATACAAATTTCACTGGGAAAACTAAACTGCAGCCATTCTTACACTGTTAATGGCAGGCTTCTCAAACTTTGCACAGCTGGTTACTGGGTGACTGGGATTAATATTCAGAAAAGTGGGTGGATCCTACAAAAGCCAATCAAAATTCACCTGTTGATTTTCAAGGTGAATATTTAATTGCTGCCATTCTTGCACTGTTAATGGCACAATCCTTGAACCTGGTCCAGTTGGTCATTGGGTGACTGGGGTTCAAATTCAGAAAAGGGGTGGTGCCACAAAAAGCCAATCAGATTTGTTTCATTTCAGTGCACATTATTGATGCCAAAGACTGCAAATCTCACAAACTTGGTCATTGAGTAATTGTGTGTTAGGGTTAGAAAAAGTGGTCACAGTCAACACCAGCCAAATACATACCCGGGAAACGCCGGTCCATCAGCTAGTTAAAAATAATTTTACTGTACTTTTTCATTTGCAAAGTGTTGAAAAGTTATTTTAAACGGAAGATGAAAAATGATGTCCTAGGAGAGAACTTAGAAGAGGAAGGGAATTGGTTCCGGCCCTTTCCCTCCCTGAGGTCATGTGACTGGTTAGTGTTACAAGGTCTCAGGTGGGAATGGGGAGCAGGTGTGGTACATTTGGTGTTATCGCTCTCACACTCCCTCATACTGGTCACTGGAAGCTCAGCATGGCTCCTCATGGCAGAGAACTCTCTGAGGAATTTAAAAAAGTATTGTGGCTCCACATAAAGAGGGTCTAGGCCAGTGATGGCTAACCTTGGCACACCAGCTGTGACAAAACTACAAATCCCATCATGCCTCTGCCTCCAAGTTATGCTTAGAGCTGTCAGAGTATTGAAATGCTTCATGAGACTTGTAGTTCCACTACAGCTTGAGTGCCAAGGTTAGCCATCACTGGCCTAGGCTATAAGATGATTGCCAACACTCTTACACTGAGCTGCAGCACGGTGGCCAAGACCATACAGAGGTTTAACAGGACAGGTTCCACTCTGAGTAGGCCTTGTCATGGGCAACTTGCGCGTGCATTCAGACACATATAGACACAGAAACACACACAGACCTAGCCGCATAGCCTCTCTGCCTCTCTTTCTGTCCTGCAAAGAGTTTGTATGTTCTCTCTGTGTCTGCGTGGGTTTCCTCCGGGTACTCCGGTTTCCTCCCACATTCCAAAAACATATGGATAAGTTAATTGGCTCCCCCTAAAATTGGCCCTAGACTACAGTACTTACACTACATAATATAGACATATGGCAATGGTAGGGATTAGATTGTGAGCTCCTTTGAGGGACAGTTAGTGACAAGATATATATATATATACACTGTACAGCGCTGCGTAATATTTTGGCGCTATATAAATACTAAATAATAATAATAATAGTAATACCCAGCCTTACTGTAATTGTCCTGGCAGAAGGGGGTGGAGCTACATCTTTCCTGTGTGTGCTCCTCCCCTCCTTACCTACTGCATGTGTGAATAACTACAAAGGTGAAAACTAAAGGTGCATACCCACGCCGTATTTTTACAATCCACCGGTCCGTCAGACCCTCCCGTGGAGCAGTCATTCTGCCGACAGTAGCAGATGTGTACAAGCTGTCGGCAGACTGATAAGACTGTTTTGGACTCATTCACACAGCGTCTTATCAGTCTGCCGACACCTTGTACCCACGTGCTACTGTCTGCAGAACGACTGCTCCGCGTCATGTGTACGCACCATTAAGGACTGGAGTGATAAGAGAGCGCTCTCACTGAGAAAGCTTATCACTACATGTTAATAAGGCACAAAAAAGAGAGGCCGAGAGCCCAATATAGTGTAGTGGTTATTGTAGAGGTTGGATAAATGAAGAGAGTACAATAGATATACTCACAAACCAGGGTTACCACCAGGCAACCACTGTATAGGCAGGTGAGGAGATTGTCCTGTCCCCACTCAGGAATAAGAAGTCGCTCTTTGTAGATCAGAAAAAAGGGGAGATCCCCCTCCACCAAGGGTGGATTATTATGCAATATAGAGAGAACAGAGGCGCCAAAAGGGTAAAATCACAATACTAAAATGTTTAAAAAGTGCTTGGGAGGCAGTGGTGGGCTTACCTCCTATAAGCAGACACTGGAAAACTGTCTGTTTCCTGAAAAAATGATTTTTATTGGTACACTCCAAATAAAGGCTGCAACGCGTTTCGCAGGTGCACACAACAGTTTTGGGTCAAGATACGCGAGGCACCTGTCAAGTGTATGCCTAGTGTGCCTCGCGTATCTTGACCCAAAACTGTTGTGTACTCCTATGTCTATTGCCTGAGGAAGCGGGCCTACGCCTGCGAAATGCGTTGCAGCCTTTATTTGGGGTGTACCAATAAAAATCATTTCTTCTTGAAACAGACAGTTTTCCAGTGTCTGCTTATAGGAGGTAAGCCCACCACTGCCTCCCAAGCACTTTTTAAACATTTTAGTATTGTGATTTTACCCTTTTGGCGCCTTTGTTCTTTCTATATTGCATGTTAATAAGGCAAGCTTCTTTAGTGAATTAACACTTAAAATACAGATTGATGTGTGGAGATGTTTCCACTTGCCTTATTATCACCAGAATGATCTTAAAGAGAACCCGAGGTGGGGTTCTTCCATCGCAATCCATATACAGAGGCTGGGTCTGTCTATAGAGCCAGCCTCTGTTGTTAGTTAGTTCCTTCCAAAGCCCCCCGCGCGCTGTCAGACCCCATAAAACACTACTGTCAGTCTCGGCTGCTCCCCGCCTCCTGAATCGCTCCGGTCCCCGCCCACGTCCCTACCCTCCAATCAGCAGCGAGGGAAGGGACGTGGGCGGGGACCGGAGCGATTCCGGAGGCGGGGGAGCTGCGAGACTGACAGTAGTGAGCTAAACACAGACGGCTGCGACATGCTGCGTGTCGCCAGCGCGGCTGTGTTTTATGGGGTCTGACAGCGTGCAGGGGGGGCTTTGGAGGAAACTAACTAGCAACAGAGGCTGGGCTCTATAGACAGACCCAGCCTCTGTATATCGATAGCGATGGGAGAACCAAACCTCAGGTTCTCTTTAAGGAATTGTAGCCATTGAGGTTGATTCACTAGCTATAGCGCTGTTAGCTATTAGGGGAAGCCGGGGTTAGGAAGGTTTAGAAGTTATTTAAAACTTAATCTTTACCTCAACGTAAAAGAAGCAGGGAGATTGGCCATTAGAGGATGGGCAACAGCGACATTCAAGGAGAACTGGGGAGGAGATTGTGTCTCAGAAGTTCAGCAGAATAGGTGCCCTATCTATTCCTGACTCTCTACTCTTTTAGTGCAATTCAAGTTACTAATTACATGCTATAAAATACAATGGGGTTGATTCATGAACTATAGTGCTGCCAAACAGCGAGACTAAACTACTGTTACTAACGCTAATAGAGCAGCGCGACTTATTTCCTCTGTGCACGCTACGTAGCGGCCGCATTAGTGAAGGATCGCAGGGGACATCATTATCACGCTGCAAATCAAGGCAGTGGCCGTTGCTAAGTAACGCACGCTACGCTGCCACTAGCACATGTAGCGTGCACAAAGGAAATATTAAGCTAACTTTTAAACCTCCCTAACCCCAGCTTCCCCTAATCAGGCAGTCCTTGTTGTATATGTGGACGAGGTCAGCCAGATTCTCTGCTCTGCATGGCCTGACCTATATTCATCATGGATATTATGTTAGTGACTTGTATAATTAGCTGCTGCAGCAGGACTTGTAATTCCATTAGGAATAGCGGCCGTGTTGTTTGGCCTCGCTCTCCCTGACCTCCCCACACTGTAATCTTGGATTGCAGGTTACTATTACAGTAAGGCACTTTCTCCAACTAGAGCAGATATAGCCCCGCCCCCTTGTCATAGCCTCTGAAGAAGCGCTTGTGTGTGAAACTGCCGTCAGGCTCCCAGCAACCAGCACCCACCATTATCCACCCCGGCACCGGTATGTGTTTAGTCTCTTCTTATGGACTGTGAAGTGATGATGTAATGTTAGGTACACATTATACAATTTTCTGGCAGATTTACCTGCCAGATCGATTATTTTTAATATGTCCGATCTGAATTTCAATAAATTTTTCAATTTTCTAGCGATGGAATGACGGCAGTGGTAGGCGGGGCTGTACAGAGCATACAGCTCCGCCTACCGCTCCCGTCATTCCATCGCTAGCCAGTGATTGGTAATGCTGCTGTATGTGCCCGGCCGCTTGCTCGAGTGGATCCCCCCCCCCGCCCCCGCTCATTAACATTCATACATATTCACTGCTTCTGGGCAATCCGCGCACAGCGGGGCCAGAAGCAAAGTATTACAGACTGCGGACCGGGCAGTGCAGAAACCCCCCCAGCATTTGAAAAAAAAGCGGGGAAAAATCGAAATTGCAATTTCTGAGAGAAAAATTGCAAGTTCGATTTTTCCCTAAAATCGTGCAGCCCTATAGTATAACACACAGCCTACTCGTCTGCACATTGCCAAATAAAGGAAGTTGTACAGCAGCAGGGCCGGATTTGTACTTTTTGCCACCCAAGGCCAACTATCACAAGCCCCGCCCCATGACCAACTCCCACCCCCCACCTTCCCGCAATTTACGCTCACATTTCCCGCAGCAAACATGCAGTCCTAAAGCAAACCTGAAACAAAATAAAAGATATTTACCTTAGGAGATCCTCCTGGTGCCAACTGTTCCAGCGCTGGGACACTCTTCACATACTCAGACCCACCACTGCTGCCAAATTACCAATGATGTGGCTTATTGCATAATAATCCTAATCATAACAATCTCAACATTTGGACAGCGCTTTACTCCTTTTGGACTTGCTCAAGAGCTGCAGCCACTGGGAGGCGCCCAAGAGGCCACCTGGAAGTGTTAGGGAGTCTTGCATAGATAACCAGCAGATTCCATCAGAGTAAATGAATTTGCTGGTAAAAATCCTAGAAGCATAGAAGTCACTGATTCCCGGACTATTTTATCAATACTTATTTGCATTTGCCACTTTCCTTAAAAAAGACTGATGATTTTCAATTTATTGTGATAGCAAAATTGACCAGAACCACAATCAGCAATTAAAAATCAGCTGAGCTGTGGATTCTAACCTATGTCTGGTACACACCATGCAATTTACCGTGGGGTCGAATAGATAATTTCCAACAAGTCCGATCAGGTTTCCGAATGATTTTTCCGATCACTTCTGCATATAATTGATTGGAAAACTGATTGGACCTGTCGGAAATTATTGATTCGCCTCATCGATCTGACAGAAAATTGTAGTGTGTAGGCCTGAACGATAAATCGTTTGGGGATCGAAATCGCTATCACGGAAACGGTGATTCCGTGATCGTCAGAGTGGCGATTTCACCCCCCTCTGCATGCAGTGTAGCAGTCCCCCTAGCGGCGGCTCAGTGGGAGTTATTCGCGGCGGCTCACTCTCTCCAGTGTTCTCCCTAGCGTGGTTTAGGTCGGCAGCCCGCCCGGATAAGTCAGGTGACCGCCAGGTAGAGAAACTAGGCTGTGCCTGGAGTCCATCCGATTTCAAATGCAGCTTCCACAGCATGGCGATTTGTCTCTCTCCTGTCTCCTCCCCACCCTCTCAGCTCGCAGTACAGTAGCCAGTTGGTTAGGAGAGGCTTTGAGGAATGTTGTTATGCCGAGGCCCTGCCCCCCGTATCGGGAAGAAGAGCAGCGCATTCTGGAGCTGGCAGGGGATCTGCATGCTGCTTATCATTGTGCTTCCGAGGTATTGCCCTCGCCTGCTCCCTCCTATCCAGATATCAGTAAAATGAGAGCCGTGCAGGGTCTGGACTGTATATACAGTAAATCACTTGTGGAGGATTCAGCCGACATTTCCTCCCACTCTGTCACAGCTGCACTGACTATCTCATTCACAATGCCAGCATCGCTCAAGATAATTCGCTAGCTGGCCAGTTCATTTTTCTTTTAAAAGGTAAACTTTACTTATAGGATGTGTTTTCTTACTCTTCAACATGAAGTAGTAGCTCTCCCTGCGTCCCTCTCATCCCCATCTCAGACACAGTGCACATCCTACACTGCTGCTACTGGGCTGCGTCCCTCTCATCCCCATCTCAGACACAGTGCACATCCTACACTGCTGCTACTGGGCTGCGTCCCTCTCATCCCCATCTCACACACAGTGCACATCCTACACTGCTGCTACTGGGCTGCGTCCCTCTCATCCCCATCTCAGACACAGTGCACATCCTACACTGTTGCTACTGGGCTGCGTCCCTCTCATCCCCATCTCAGACACAGTGCACATCCTACACTGCTGCTACTGGGCTGCGTCCCTCTCATCCCCATCTCACACACAGTGCACATCCTACACTGTTGCTACTGGGCTGCGTCCCTCTCATCCCCATCTCAGACACAGTGCACATCCTACACTGCTGCTACTGGGCTGCGTCCCTCTCATCCCCATCTCACACACAGTGCACATCCTACACTGTTGCTACTGGGCTGCGTCCCTCTCATCCCCATCTCACACACAGTGCACATCCTACACTGCTGCTACTGGGCTGCGTCCCTCTCATCCCCATCTCACACACAGTGCACATCCTACACTGTTGCTACTGGGCTGCGTCCCTCTCATCCCCATCTCACACACAGTGCACATCCTACACTGCTGCTACTGGGCTGCGTCCCTCTCATCCCCATCTCAGACACAGTGCACATCCTACACTGCTGCTACTGGGCTGCGTCCCTCTCATCCCCATCTCACACACAGTGCACATCCTACACTGTTGCTACTGGGCTGCGTCCCTCTCATCCCCATCTCACACACAGTGCACATCCTACACTGCTGCTACTGGGCTGCGTCCCTCTCATCCCCATCTCAGACAGTGCACATCCTACACTGCTGCTACTGGGCTGCGTCCCTCTCATCCTCATCTCAGACACAGTGCACATCCTACACTGCTGCTACTGGGCTGCGTCCCTCTCATCCCCATCTCAGACACAGTGCACATCCTACACTGCTGCTACTGGGCTGCGTCCCTCTCATCCCCATCTCACACACAGTGCACATCCTACACTGCTGCTACTGGGCTGCGTCCCTCGCATCCCCATCTCACACACAGTGCACATCCTACACTGCTGCTACTGGGCTGCGTCCCTCTCATCCCCATCTCAGACACAGTGCACATCCTACACTGCTGCTACTGGGCTGCGTCCCTCTCATCCTCATCTCAGACACAGTGCACATCCTACACTGCTGCTACTGGGCTGCATCCCTCTCATCCTCATCTCAGACACAGTGCACATCCTACACTGCTGCTACTGGGCTGCGTCCCTCTCATCCCCATCTCACACACAGTGCACATCCTACGCTGCTGCTACTGGGCTGCAAAAAAAGGAATTAATTGTGCATAACAATGTTTTATGAATGTTTTGGTACTAAATGGAGGGTATTTATTTGCGGTGCTAGTATGATGTAAAAGATTAGGGCTTATTCGCACGATGTGCTATGGTGTTAGTTAGGACAAACTGCACATATGCGATCCATATGGTAACATGATAGTCCATAGACTTTTATGTTACCATTCACAGTACGGCTTTGGGTTCCCACGTGTTGCGATGTAACGTGTTTATTGCAAGAAGCGCACACTCCCCCGACAGGTTCTATTGTGTTGCAGCTGCCCACATCTCTGCTTTAACGCATAGCAACACATTGAGAACGCATGCACGAAATTGAGTTTGTGCATGCGTTCTATAGTGTGACTGAGCCCAGTCCGGCTTTAATAATATGTACCTGAAACAGAATAAGATTAAAAGAAAAAAACAAAAAAAAAACTTTTACAGTGGAAACTACTGCAGCATGAGAATGCCTGGAACATATCCGACGAGCTCTCAGACATGGTATTGCAGTGACATTGGTATTGTTTGTATTGCCTCCACCTCCTTTGCACAGCGTGTCAGCGTGATAATGCCTGACTGTGCTGTGGTGTTACTGACTGTGGTGACCTATTCTGCATAGCTGTTGTCTGCTGCAGTGGGGCACTGTGTACATTTGTGGCAATCTATTCTGCTTGCCTGTTGTCTGCTGCAGTGGGGCACTGTGCATTTGTGGCAATCTATTCTGCTTGGCTGTTGTCTGCTGCAGTGGGGCACTGTGCATTTGTGGCAATCTATTGTGCATGGCTGTTGTCTGCTGCAGTGGGGCACTGTGTACATTTGTGGCAATCTATTCTGCATGGCTGTTGTCTGATATAGTTGGGAGCTGTGAATTTGTGGCAATCTATTCTGCATGGCTGTTGTCTGATATAGTTGGGAGCTTTGCATTTGTGGCAATCTATTCTGCATGGCTGTTGTCTGCTGCAGTGGGGCACTGTGTGAATTTATGGCAATCTATTGTGCATGGCTGTTGTCTGCTGCAGTGGGGCACTGTGCATTTGTAGCAATCTATTCTGCATGGCTGTTGTCTGATATAGTTGGGAGCTGTGAATTTGTGGCAATCTATTCTGCATGGCTGTTGTCTGATATAGTTGGGAGCTTTGCATTTGTGGCAATCTATTCTGCATGGCTGTTGTCTGCTGCAGTGGGGTACTGTGCATTTGTGGCAATCTATTCTGCATAGCTGTTGTCTGCTGCAGTGGGGCACTGTGTAAATTTGTGGAAATCTATTCTGCATGGCTGTTGTCTGCTGCAGTGGGGCACTTTGCATTTGTGGCAATCTATTCTGCATTGCTGTTGTCTGATATAGTGGGGAGCTGTGAATTTGTGGCAATCTATTCTGCATGGCTGTTGTCTGCTGCAGTGGGGCACTGTGTGAATTTGTGGCAATCTATTCTGCATGGCTGTTGTTTGCTGCAGTGGGGCACTTTGCATTTGTGGCAATCTATTCTGCATTGCTGTTGTCTGATATAGTGGGGAGCTGTGAATTTGTGGCAATCTATTCTGCTTGCCTGTTGTCTGCTGCAGTGGGGCACTGTGCATTTGTGGCAATCTATTCTGCATGGCTGTTGTCTGCTGCAGTGGGGCACTGTGCATTTGTGGCAATCTATTCTGCATGGCTGTTGTCTGATATAGTTGGGAGCTGTGAATTTGTGGCAATCTATTCTGCATGGCTGTTGTCTGATATAGTGGGGAGCTGTGCATTTGTGGCAATCTATTCTGCATGGCTGTTGTCTGATATAGTGGGGAGCTGTGAATTTGTGGCAATCTATTCTGCATGGCTGTTGTCTGATATAGTGGGGAGCTGTGAATTTGTGGCAATCTATTCTGCATGGCTGTTGTCTGATATTTTGAAATGAAGAAAAAATGGAGGCACAGTTGAAAAAATAGAAATACCTTTTAATCCACGGTGTGCTGACACGCGGGGTACAGTGGGGGTGAGGGGATGCCTGACAGCTGTTTCGCTAAAAAAGCTTCCTCAGAGGCAAAGATTGGGAACCTGTTGTCTGATATAGTGGGGAGCTGTGCATTCGTGGCATTCTATTCTGCATGGCTGTTGTCTGATATAGTGGGGAGCTGTGCATTACAAACATGACAGAAAATGACATCATACTATTAATTTGATTTGATGTCCTTTTCTGTCAGCGTATGCTTGCAAATGTTATGGTGTACATTGTGAAATTAGCGATAAAGCTTGATTTGAAGAAAATCGTGAATCGAATCGAAATCGCAATTTCTGACAGAAATCATGCAATTCAATCTTTTCCTAAAATCGTTCAGGCCTAGTATGGTGTGTATCAAGCATGGTGCACCCATTGATTAATATTAACAGTTAACCATTAAGAGTGTGATTTTGGCATTCAGATTTTGATTGTGACTGTAATGCCTGGCTTTTGGTATGTGTGTGGCTATCCTTAGCCACAATATGGACACATTGGAACAGTTTACAAAAGGTACACAACAAAATGCAGCTTTTAGCTCTGTTCATCTTGTTTTTTTTTTTTGTTTTGTTTTTTTACCAGCAACAGTGAATCATGAAAAATAAATCTCAAACTCATATGACCACTTAATGATATGCTATTTTCCAGCAATTGGTGCAAGATTGCTCTGTGGTGTGATAGTAACCCTGTATATGGCTAGGTGAATACACAAATCAACATTTGAGATATATGGCACATTGAAGCGCTGTGGTTTTGGACAAAGCACAACAAACTTTTGGAGAAAAGATCATTAGAGAGAGGAGGTGCCAACTGGTCCTTATTAGTCTTTTGTAAGATATGTCCCCGGGGGAATAGGAGGAAAGGCCTGGGGAGGTGTTTGCATGACAGTGTTAAATGGCATGGACTATAGAGGGAGAAGACAGTGTTAAGAGAGAAGATAAGAGTTTGAAGCAAGCTCAAGCTCAAGCTGGCATACATTAGACGGCAAGCAAAGGAACAAGTGACACAGCTCTGCAAGATTGCAATCAAGGAATGCGTGCAGCGGATTAGAAAGAGCTAGTGATCCCTACACCACTAAGGGATTACTAGCAGAACTAATACAATACAATTTGCCTAGATAAACTGCACCCGGAGGTACCTCAGTAAACTGACCATGTTGGACAGAGGATTGGTGCTTGTTTGAGATTGGATGGCAGGATGAATCATCATTTAGACATCAGACACAAAGGCATCTCGTAGTGCAGATAGATGCTATGATGTCACTCCCTCTGTGCCCTGGGGATTCTCTGAAGTCCTAGAACGTAATATGTAAGTCCCACCTCTCTTCACTGTTAGCTGACTGAGAAAGAGGCGGAGTTGGACTCGGCAAGCGGAGGGGGTGACAGGCTTCTTAACTGTGAGTTGACTGTCCCTAATTACTGCACCTTTCTAATCCTTACTTTTCGACCTGGTTGTCCATAAACCCTCCCCCCCCCTTCCCCGTAGCCGTGTGCTGCAAAATCTTAAGCAGGGCGGTTGCAGATCAGGTCTGGCTGCTAAGTACATAGCTGTGTGCAGCACTGGTGAAGGAGAATAGTGTGGTCCGGGGCTTCCCGACGACTGGCAGCCTGTCAATGTTTAGGCAGGTTATCTGGCATTACAAGCTCACTGCCGGCAATGCACCCTGGCTATTCTGGCACCCTAGGCCAAGGCCTATTTGGCCTTTGCCTAAATCTGGCCCTGTACAGCAGTGCAGACCGTCCTCTTTCCTTTCATCTCTAATGATAATTGTTCCTCCCCTCAGAATTCTCTAACAGGAAGTGATGATGTTTCTCTATTTGCAGCACGGAGTCCCGGCATCAGGAACCTCTCAGAGACTCGTCTCTCTGTATCTACAGACTGTACAACGGATGATGATGTCACTGGACAAGAGTCTCCTGCAGATATCCTGGTGACCCCAAATATTCCTCCAGACTCCCCTAACCTGTCTGACCCTGAGAGGTCTCATACCCAGCACAGCTCTCCCCCTGCTGGAGGGTCTTATTCATGTTCCACGTGTGGGAAATGTTATGCATGGAAATCACAGCTTGTCATACATGAGAGATCTCACACTGGTGAGAAGCCCTATTCATGTGCTGAGTGTGGGAAATGTTTTGCAAGGAAATCAGATCTTGTCATACATGAGAGACTGCACACTGGTGAGAAGCCCTATTCATGTGCTGAGTGTGTGAAATGTTTTTCTCAGAAATCACATCTTGTCACACATGAGAGATCTCACACTGTTAAGAAGCCTTTTTCATGTGCTGAGTGTGGGAAATGTTTTGTGAGAAAAACATATTTTGTCATACATAAGAGAACTCACACTGGTGAGAAGCCTTTTTCATGTGCTGAGTGTGGGAAATGTTTTGTGAGTAAATCATATTTTGCCACACATGAGAGAACTCACACTGGTGAGAAGCCTTTTTCATGTGCTGAGTGTGGGAAATGTTTTGCACAAAAATTTAACCTTGTCCAACATGAGAGAACTCACACTGGTGAGAAGCCCTATTCATGTGCTCAGTGTGGGAAGTGTTTTGTTAATAAATCACAACTTGTTATGCATGAGAGAACTCACACTAGTAAGAAGCCCTATTCATGTCCTGAGTGTGGCAAATCTTTTATTAAGAAAGCAAATCTTGTCATCCATGAGAGATTTCATACTGGTGAGAAGCCCTATTCATGTGCTGAGTGTGGGAAATGTTTTGTGAGTAAATCATATTTTGTCACACATGAGAGATCTCACACTGGTGAGAAGCCTTTTTCATGTGCTGAGTGTGGGAAATTTTTTGCACGGAAATTCGACCTTGTCCAACATGAGAGATCTCACACTGGTGAGAAGCCCTATTCATGTGCTGAGTGTGGGAAATGTTTTGCTAAGAAACCATATCTTGTCAGTCATGAGAGATCTCACACTGGTGAGAAGCCCTATTCATGTGCTGAGTGTGGGAAATTTTTTTGGCGTAAGTCACAGCTTATTAAACACTTGTGTTGAGTGTGGAAAATATATTGGCTACAAATGTTCTGATGCACGTTTTTTTTTTCTTCTTCTTCTTTTTTTACCATATTTACACAGAATGCTGAGGATTTTTTCATGCTACTCAGTGCATTGTTTTATAAAGTGTAAAAGTCCCTGATATGAAGTGACATGATGAGATAAATATGGGTACATATAGTACTGAGCCTAGTTAGAACTTGCTTTGTGTTCACTTTTTTGTTTTTCAATGTAAGGGTTAATAAACCAGGTGCTTTATCTATACAAATGAGGCATGATCTGCAGTCCCATGCAGCCATGGCTCTCCTGAAGAGTAAATAAAAGCCAAAACACTTTTATCTGACTGAACAAACACTCCTGATAACACAAGAGTGCTGAAATGATCATTATTTGTTTTAGCTGGGAGCTGAATAAACCAGATTTTAAATCACTCTGATTTCGCTGCTGTGCATAATTCAGAGTCAGGATACAACCCCTTAAAGTGAAAATAAGAATGTGAGACTCCAGGAAAGTTCTATATAGCATTGTTATTTACCTGCTGTGAGCTGCAGATGTGGGGATATTAGAAGCTCCCATTCATCCAGACTGAACTGAGGACAGGAGATTTCCCTCTCTCTGTTTCTCTGTTTTACAGTCAACTGCCCAAGTTCACCAGGAACTGTCCACCGGCTAACAGTTTGGGCCATCTCTACCAGCGACAGGTACAAACTCCAAAGAGTGATTAGCGCTGTGGAAAAGATCATTGGATCATCCCTGCCACCTCTCAATCTCCACACGGCGAGAATGAGGTCTAGCGCCATCAAGATCTCGCGTGACCCCTCCCACCCAGGCAACCGATTCTTTGAGCTCCTCCCATCTGGCCACCATTATAGGGCCATCTCCTCTAGAACAAACAGGTGTAGCAGCATCTTCCCTCCTCTGCTGAGCCCGCCCTTCTGCTGAACTCTATCCCTCCCCAGCTGAGCCCGCCCTCCTGCTGAACTCTATCCCTCCCCTGCTTAGTCTGTCCTCCTGCTGAACTCTATCCGTCCCCTGCTGTGCCCACCCTCCTTCTGAACTCTATCCCTCCCCAGCTGAGCCCGACTCCTGCTAAACTCTATCCCTCCCCTGCTGAGCCCGACTCCTGCCAAACTCCATCCCTCCCCTGCTGAGCCTGCCCTCCTGCTGAACTCCATCCCTCCCCTGCTGAGCCCACCCTCCTGCTGAACTCTATCCCTCCCCTGCTGAGCCCACCCTCCTGCTGAACTCTATTCCTCCCCTGCTGAGCCCACCCTCCTGCTGAACTCTATCCCTCCCCTGCTGAGCCCACCCTCCTGCTGAACTCTATCCCTCCCCTGCTGAGCCCACCCTCCTGCTGAACTCTATCCCTCCCCTGCTGAGCCCACCCTCCTGCTGAACTCTATCCCTCCCCTGCTGAGCCCACCCTCCTGCTGAACTCTATCCGTCCCCTGCTTAGCCCGCCCTCCTGCTGAACTCTATCCCTCCCCTGCTGAGTCCGTCCTCCTGCTGAACTCTATCCCTCCCCTGCTGAGCCCACCCTCCTGCTGAACTCTATCCCTCCCCTGCTGAGCCCACCCTCCTGCTGAACTCTATCCCTCCCCTGCTGAGCCCACCCTCCTGCTGAACTCTATCCCTCCCATGCTGTTCACCCTCCTGCTGAACTCTATCCCTCCCCTGCTGAGTCCGTCGTCCTGCTGAACTCTATCCCTCCCCAGCTGAGTCCGTCCTCCTGCTGAACTCTCTCCCTCCCCTCCTGAGCCCGCCCTCCTGCTGAACTCTATCTCTCCCCTGCTGAGCCTGCCCTCCTGCTGAACTCTATCCCTCGAACCAGTTTTTAGCCGCACACTGCCACAAGTAATTGAAAATACAAGGACTGCAAGATTTTTTTGAATCAAAAGTAGAAAATCTTTATTGAATAAAATCTTATGAAAAATGCCATTTGCATTGTTCGGCAACTGCTATAGTCGAGCAAGAGACCACCACCACTCTCCAACCCATTAAAAACCCAGCTATATGCCGACCAAAGTGGTACATCCTAGTTCCTCCAACAATGTACGTGAGGTATCCCGGGCCACAGAAATATTCTCTGTAGCTAGGTAAGAATTGAAAAAAATACACTCACAAAGGTAACAATCAAAATTAATGGAGACCAATAAGATCGGAATATAGGCGAACACCAATCGATTACCAATTATACCAGCATGTGACCCCTATTATGCACTGAGCTGATTGGCTATATGCATATAATTATGCCTTACACATAAGCCTATGCAATTGATTTTTCTAACTGGACTGCTAGATTAGAAGAGCAATAAAGGATACATATATTCAAAATATATGAAAAAATCGTGGTACCACTTTAAATAGTATGTTTCCAAAAACCATAGAGGTGTCAAATTTTATAGTGCATTCCTGTCCCTTGAACAGCATAGGTATAGTTCCATCAGGTGTCTCAGCATATATTTCTTGTTAAGCATATAGGCAATGATCTTATCCACAAAAAAGCAGGCACAGGTAGCAGCAAGCCAAAGAACACAGTCCTTTTGATAATTAGCTGGATAAACAGGCTTACATACAGCCACAAGCATAAAGCTCTTCATTCAATATAGCTGTAAAGCGACAGTTGATGTGTAGCAAGGCAAGCATTTAGCTCCCTGTCAGCTTAGCATCACAGCAAGATAAACGCTGTCCTGATGTATCTTGGCATCAGCAATAAAAATAGCAGTCATTACATTTGATTCACTGCCCAATCGCAACAGGAATCCTTTCCCAAACAGACCTCAGCGGGCAATGCATTGCTCTATTAGATAGCTTATATACTTATCGTTTTCCTGGCAGTGCTTTTGTTTCTCTTTATGCCTGTATGAAAGTCCTAGTTTTGCTGGGCCCAGACTTGCATAGATATTGGTCTCCCTACCATGCTGGCATGGCTGCTTGGTGTGTCCAGCTATGTCCGTGATCCATGTTGGCGCATTTCGTCCCGCCCCCGGAACTTCATCAGATCAATCACCTTTTTCCACATTCACTGTGTGACAAAGTATGGTGTGTTTATAGCTGGGATACTTAACTTTTGGATATTTGCCAAGTTACCACCATCTTGTGGCCAAAACGTTCAATGTTTTTTCATTTCCATTATGTGAGGCTGCTGTATAGTCATTTCTTATCCTATGCTGACATCGTGTGGCTGGTAGGTGTTATTACACCACACCCAACTTTCCAATAATAGGAAACATTCGCCATCTTGTGACTTAAGCACAGACTACAACATTTCATATTATATGACTAACCTTAGCAGTCCCACTATTTTGATACACTATAGGTTCACTTTATAATCTTGTTAAAACATTTTTATTATATTCTTACCTATAGGTGGGCATAGTCTACATGGAATCATGGCATCTACATATCCATATAAACTAACCGGGAATGTCTCCCCCTCCCCCAAAGGCGGCCAGCAGCCCTACCTCCATCTCAATTCCCAAAACATAACTGTACATATATATGTATATTTACAAAAACACCTTCAAATTTAGGTCAGTATTTAGACCCTTGGGGCTCAAAGTATCCAGCATGTATATCCAAAAACTCTCCTTCTCGTACAATTGCACATCTGTATTAGTCAATCTAATTCCAGGGTCTAGATGGTAGATCGCTTTTACCTTTAACACAGAGGGATCAGCATTAGGATGTTCTAAAAAGTGGAGAGCCACTGGAGTTTTTTCTTTTTCGGCATTTTCCTTTTTTCCTCCATCGACAATACTTCTCACGTGCTGCTTTGTTTTTTCTATATAAAATTTCCCACATGGGCATATCATCTGATATACTACGTTTTTAGTCTTACATGTCATAGGATATCTAATGAAAAAAGTTTTTGTTGTAGCTGAGTTAGTAAATTTACCGGTAACCTCTACCAAGGGACATATAGAGCAGTCATTACATTTGCGCATCCCATTTTAAGGTTTAAAAAATTGTTGTCTAGGGTAAGTTTTAAACTCAGAAGATGTCAACAAGTCAGCTAAGTTTTTATTTCTTCTTGCGGTTAATACAGGTCTAGGTCCCACTATCTTTGAAAGTCTCTTCTCTGTCAATAGAATGGGCCAGAACCTATGTAGAGTATCTTTCAATCTACCCCAATGTGGCAAATAGGTAGATTTTCGTCATGTTTGATTTTTTGGGTCAATAGTGTATCTCGATCTATTCTTAATGCCCGATACAGGGCTGATTTCAATAACTTGTGAGGATAACCTCGTGCTCTTAGTCTCTCCTTCAAATCGTGGGCCTCCATTTTAAATTCTGCCACATCACTACAGTTCCTACGCAGTCTCAGGAACTGTCCAATAGGAACTGCCCTCTTTTGTGAATCAAGGTGGGCACTATTATAGTGAAGTAAACGGTTACCTGCTGTCGGTTTTCCATAAGTCGAGGTTTTCAGTTTGTCGCCTTCCTTTCTGATTTTAACATCTAAAAATTAAATTTCTTGTTCATGCACTTTGTATGTTAAAAAAATATTGTAATTATTAGTATTCAAAAATGGGATAAATTGCTCCAACTGCTTTCTAGTGCCGGTCCATAACATGAATATATCATCCACATAGCGAAGCCACAGGGGGGCGTGCTCCCAGAAACATGGCTCCACATAGACCCTCTCCTCCTCCCATGCGTCCAGGTGAAGACACGCATAAGCCGGAAAGCACGCCGCCCCCATGGCCACACTCCTCTTTTGTCTATAGAACCTTCCATCAAAAGAAAAGAAATTATCCAAAATACATTTACAGCAGTTGGCCTACAAAATTATTGTGGTCATCCTCACAGGGGTAATACTTAGACAGATATTTTTCAACTGCCCTTAGGCCCACATGATTTGGAATAGAAGAGAATAGTGACTCTACGTCAAGGCCTACAAGTAAAGCTCCCTCTGAAACTGAAACCTTATCTAATTTTTCTAATAATTGCATTGTATCCAATACAAGGGAGGGTAATCTCTCCACCATCGGTTTGAGTTTTCGGTCGACATATTGTGCTGACTTTTCAGTTGGTGCATTAATTGCAGCTATTATGGGTCGACCTGGTGGTTGTTGGACATTTTTATGTACTTTAGGTTGCATATACAATATTGGTCCACGCACAATGCCCTGTACTCTCGTTCAGTGAGGATATTGTCCAGATTTCCCCACTGTAATTTTCTGTTCAATTCATCCTTCAAACGAATAAACGGATTAGATGTTACGTATTCGTAGCACTCCTTATCATTGAGTTGTCCTTGAACCTCTGCCAGGTACATCTCCCGCGGCCAGAGAACTATATTTCCCCCTTTGTCACTACGTTTAATAATTATATCCTTCTGACTCTGTAGTTTTTTTAATGATTGTCTTTCACCGTAGGTAAGATTATTTTTTTCTAGGGCAATTTCCCCCCATATATATATGCTGAGACACCTGATGGAACTATACATATGCTGTTCAAGGGACAGGATTGCACTATAACATTTGACACCTCTATGGTTTTGGAAACATACTATTTAAAGTGGTACCACGATTTTTTCATATTTTTTGAATATATGCATCCTTTATTGCTCTTCTAATCTAGCAGTCCAGTTAGAAAAATCAATTGCATAGGCTTATGTGTAAGGCATAATTATATGCATATAGCCAATCAGCTCAGTGCATAATAGGGGTCACATGCTGGTATAATTGGTAATCGATTGGTGTTCGCCTATATTCCGATGTTATTGGTCTCCATTAATTTTGATTGTTACCTCTGTGAGTGAATTTTTTTCAATTCTTACCTAGCTACAGAGAATATTTCTGTGGCTCGGGATACCTCACGTACTCTGTTGGAGGAACTAGGATGTACCACTTTGGTCGGCATATGGCTGGGTTTTTAATGGGTTGGAGAGTGGTGGTGGTCTCTTGCTCGACTATAGCAGTTGCCGAACTATGCAAATGGCATTTTTCATAAGCTTTTATTCAATAAAGATTTTCTACTTTTGATCCAAAAAAATCTTGCAGTCCTTGTATTTTCAATTACTTGTGGCAGTGTGCGGCTAAAATCTGGTTTGGTTGCTTTGTATTTTTTCTTTGGTTAAGGATACCAGTGCCTGCACCTGACGTTTTTGGGATTGCGCGTTTGTAAATTTATGGTTATTGTTGTTAATATTTAGAACTCGATCCCTCCCCTGCTGAGCTCTATCCCTCCCCTGCTGAGCTCTATCCCTCACCTGCTGCACCCGCCCTCCTACGATAATACTACCCCTTAGGCCGCGGAGACTTCCCTGCACCCGCTCCGGTCCTCCAAACTCCACAGGGGGTGCAGCACCCTCCTTGCACCTCTGTAGCACAACATCGCCTGCCCAGGTGTATTACCCCCCTCATGCTGTAAATGTTTTCCACCTACACTGCTTGACTTTTCTTCTTGTTTTTGTCTGCCTGTGTCTATCTGTTGCCAATGCACCTTAACCTCCCTGGCGGTATATTAAAAACCGCCAGGGGGCAGCACTGCCGTTTTTTTGTGTTTTTTTTTTTTTTTAAATCATGTAGCGGCTCGCTACATGATAGCCGCTGCTCAGCGGCATACCCCCAGCCCCGCCGATCGCCTCCGGCGATAGGCGATCAGGGAATCCCGTTCAAAGAACGGGATTTCCTGGAGGGCTTCCCCTGTCATGGCGACGGGGCGGGATGACGTCACCGACGTCATGGACGTCGTGACATCTAAGGGAGTCCCGATCCACTCCTTAGCGCTGCCTGGCGCTGATAGGCCAGGCAGCGCAGGGGTCCAGGGGGGGGGGGGGGGGGGCTCTACGGCGGCGCGGATAGCGGCGATCGAGCGCGGGGCGGCGGCGATCGGTGTGCGGAAATCGGCCCAGCAGGGCCTGAGAAAACCTCCTGCGCGGGGTTACCGCCAAGGAGGTTAAAAAGGAACTCCAGTGGAAATAATGTAAAAAAAAAACAAAAACTGCCTCGTTTTTACAATAATTATGTATAAATGATTTAGTCAGTGTTTGCCCATTGTAAAATCTTTCCTCTCCCTGATTTACATACTGACAATTATCACATGGCGACATCTTTACTGCCGGCAGGTGATGTCACTGGAAGGAGAAGCTGCTTATTTTTTGGCAGTTTGAAACAGCTGTTATTTCCCACAGTGCAACAAGATTCACAGACAGGAAACTCCCAGGACCACAGTCCTCACAGTTTCCTGTTGGAGGGGTTTCACCACAGTATCAGCCATACAGCGCCCCCTGATGATCTGTTTATTAAAAGGAAAAGATTTCTCACGTAAAAGAGGGTATCGGCTACTGATTGGGATGAAGTTCAATTCTCGGTTACAGTTTCTCTTTAATGACAGGAGCACGAGGTAAAATCTCCAGCACACTCTATGCTGCGGTATTGCTAACTTACGCATGCTCCATTAACATAACGGGCCCACCACTGAACCCGCCCTGAGCCCCTGGTTTCACAGGATGACATCCCAGCACTTTGATTGGCCCAATAGGCTGTCTGTAACGTGACAGGAAGCCGATTGGGCCAATAAAACAGGGAACACCCGTTAAGTTAATGGAGCATGCATAGGGTTAATGAATCAACCACATAGTGATAGTAACAAAGGTAGAAATGGAGGAATTATACAAGCATGCCTGGTTTTTCAAATATTTAAACAATTTGTACGCAGTTAATTATTTCAGGGAGGATTCAAAGTTTAACAAGTTTATAGCAGATGGGAAAAAGCTGGTTTTCCGTCTGTCTGTGTGTATACAGATTGATCCAAACGTCTACCTGATGGAAGGAGCTCATACAAGGCATTTTTGGGGTGAGCGTTGTCCTTGATAATGTTTTTGGCCCTTCTCATACAGCGAGTCTTATACAGTTATCCAGAAGTCTCAAGCAACCAGAAGCTACACTTATCCGACATTTGGCAATCCCTGTCAGTGCTGGATAATGGGGGTTTTACTGCACAAGAGTTCCAGTGCTGGTAGTTCAGTGCTGATAATGACTTCTGCTGATTTTACAGCTCACTGCAGGGCTTCTCTGGCAGCCTTGGTGCAGCTGGTGTACCAGGCCGGCATGCAGTTGGTCAGACCGCTTTCTTTAGGGCATCTGTAGTAATTAACCAGCAGCTTCTGTGGAAGGTTAGCGCTCCTTAGCTTTCTCATAAAGTAGAGGCACTGTTGTGCTTTGCCAGTTACAGCTAAAGCATTGTCAGCCTAGGAGAGGACTATTGCACTGGCCACAGGGCATCTGGGTGTCACTGCAGTACATTGAGGCTCGGGTCTCTTCTGCTTTACACCTCAGCGGTAGCAGAGACTATAAAATTCAGGGGCATCTATGTGGACACCATTACACTGCAACGCACCTGCTGCATTTTGACATCACATAGGCGGTGCATTGCAGTGTGGCAAACCTCGGCTGTTATGCTACAAAGACACTCTGTGACCAGAGCCTTACTGTATACTGTAAGCAGATCTATACATGTAATGGTATGTGTGCCACATTCTGCACACTCACTTGCTTCAGCTCAGCAGACAATGCACAGAAATGCATGTATAGTTGTGGCTGTGCGAGGAAAGATCCCCCCTCCCCATCCAGAGCGGAGCAGTATGCATGGCAGACCTCTGTGTACCCCCCATGTGCGGAGTGATGTTGGCCCATCTTGTGTTGTTAGCCATGACATATATTGATGGCAATGGCAGACCTCTGTGTGTCCCCCTCCCCCGTGCATAATGTGCTGTACCAGATTCTGATGTGATTGTGCCGCCCCTGAGTCTACCAGCCACTGCAATATATGTATTTAGGCTGAGCAGTAATGGCTGCATGTCCCCCGCTATGTGCACTGTGTCCCGTATTGTGTGCAGCTGATTACAGTAATGCCCATTAGATAAAGGCTTACCACCATGCTGCTGCCCACCAGAACAGCATGTAAGGCAGACAGATCCTCTGTGTCCCTGCACCCCGAGTGTCCCCGGCATAAGCAGAGCACTGTGTGTCCCCCGCTATGTGCCCTGTGTCCTGTATTGTGTACAGCTGATTACAGTAATGCCCATTAGATAAAGGCTTACCACCATGCTGCCGCCCACCAGAACAGGATGTAAGGCAGACAGCTCCTCTGTGTCCCTGCACCCCGAGTGTCCCCGGCATAAGCAGAGCGCTGTGTGTCCCCCCGCTATGTGCACTGTGTCCTGTATTGTGTGCAGCTGATTACAGTAATGCCCATAAGATAAAGGCTTACCACCATGCTGCCACCCACCAGAACAGAATGTAAGGCAGACAGCTCCTCTGTGTCCCTGCACCCCGAGTGTCCCCGGCATAAGCAGAGCGCTGTGTGTCCCCCGCTATGTGCCCTGTGCCCTGTATTGTGTGCAGCTGATTACAGTAATGCCCATTAGATAAAGGCTTACCACCATGCTGCTACCCACCAGAACAGAATGTAAGGCAGACAGATCCTCTGTGTCCCTGCACCCCGAGTGTCCCCGGCATAAGCAGAGTGCTGTGTGTCCCCCGCTATGTGCACTGTGTCCTGTATTGTGTGCAGCTGATTACAGTAATGCCCATTAGATAAAGGCTTACCACCATGCTGCCCACCAGAACAGAATGTAAGGCAGACAGATCCTCTGTGTCCCTGCACCCCGAGTGTCCCCGGCATAAGCAGAGCGCTGTGTGCTTCTTTTACTTAGCATGTGCATTTCTCTCTGTAGCTTGTCAGTTGCGTATCCTCTGTAGCTTGTCAGTTGCGCACCTTCCATAGCTTTTCAGTTGTGCATCCTCATTAGCCTGTCAGTTGCCCATCTTCTGTAGCTTGTCAGTTGCGCATCCTCTGCAGCTTGTAAGTTGCACATCCTTTGCAGCTTGTCAGTTGCGCATCCTCTGCAGCTTGTCTGTTGCGCATCCTCTGCAGCTTGTCTGTTGCGCATCCTCTGCAGCTTGTCAGTTGCGCATCCTCTGCAGCTTGTCAGTTGCGCATCCTCTGCAGCTTGTCAGTTGCGCATCCTCTGCAGCTTGTCAGTTGCGCATCCTCTGCAGCTTGTCAGTTGCGCATCCTCTGCAGCTTGTCAGTTGCGCATCCTTTGCAGCTTGTCAGTTGCGCATCCTTTGCAGCTTGTCAGTTGCGCATCCTCTGCAGCTTGTCAGTTGTGCATCCTCATTAGCTTGTCAGTTGCCCATCTTCCGTAGCTTGTCAGTTGCGCATCCTCTGCAGCTTGTCAGTTGCGCATCCTCTGCAGCTTGTCAGTTGCGCATCCTCTGCAGCTTGTCAGTTGCGCATCCTCTGCAGCTTGTCAGTTGCGCATCCTCTGCAGCTTGTCTGTTGCGCATCCTTTGCAGCTTGTCAGTTGCGCATCCTCTGCAGCTTGTCAGTTGCGCATCCTCTGCAGCTTGTCTGTTGCGCATCCTCTGCAGCTTGTCTGTTGCGCATCCTCTGCAGCTTGTCTGTTGCGCATCCTCTGCAGCTTGTCAGTTGCGTATCCTCTGCAGCTTGTCAGTTGCGCATCCTCTGCAGCTTGTCAGCTGCGCATCCTCTGCAGCTTGTCAGCTGCGCATTCTCTGCAGCTTGTCAGCTGCGCATCCTCTGCAGCTTGTCTGTTGCGCATCCTCTGCAGCTTGTCAGTTGCGCATCCTCTGCAGCTTGTCAGTTGCGCATCCTCTGCAGCTTGTCAGTTGCGCATCCTCTGCAGCTTGTCAGTTGCGCATCCTCTGCAGCTTGTCAGTTGCGCATCCTCTGCAGCTTGTCAGTTGCGCATCCTTTGCAGCTTGTCAGTTGCGCATCCTCTGCAGCTTGTCAGTTGCGCATCCTCTGCAGCTTGTCTGTTGCGCATCCTTTGCAGCTTGTCAGTTGCGCATCCTCTGCAGCTTGTCAGTTGCGCATCCTCTGCAGCTTGTCAGTTGCGCATCCTCTGCAGCTTGTCAGTTGCGCATCCTCTGCAGCTTGTCTGTTGCGCATCCTCTGCAGCTTGTCTGTTGCGCATCCTCTGCAGCTTGTCTGTTGCGCATCCTCTGCAGCTTGTCAGTTGCGTATCCTCTGCAGCTTGTCAGTTGCGCATCCTCTGCAGCTTGTCAGCTGCGCATCCTCTGCAGCTTGTCAGCTGCGCATTCTCTGCAGCTTGTCAGCTGCGCATCCTCTGCAGCTTGTCTGTTGCGCATCCTCTGCAGCTTGTCAGTTGCGCATCCTCTGCAGCTTGTCAGTTGCGCATCCTCTGCAGCTTGTCAGTTGCGCATCCTCTGCAGCTTGTCAGTTGCGCATCCTCTGCAGCTTGTCAGTTGCGCATCCTCTGCAGCTTGTCAGTTGCGCATCCTTTGCAGCTTGTCAGTTGCGCATCCTCTGCAGCTTGTCAGTTGCGCATCCTCATTAGCTTGTCAGTTGCCCATCTTCCGTAGCTTGTCAGTTGCGCATCCTCTGCAGCTTGTCAGTTGCGCATCCTCTGCAGCTTGTCAGTTGCGCATCCTCTGCAGCTTGTCAGTTGCGCATCCTCTGCAGCTTGTCAGTTGCGCATCCTCTGCAGGTTGTCAGTTGCGCATCCTCTGCAGCTTGTCAGTTGCGCATCCTCTGCAGCTTGTCTGTTGCGCATCCTCTGCAGCTTGTCTGTTGCGCATCCTCTGCAGCTTGTCAGTTGCGCATCCTCTGCAGCTTGTCAGTTGCGTATCCTCTGCAGCTTGTCAGTTGCGCATCCTCTGCAGGTTGTCAGTTGCGCATCCTCTGCAGCTTGTCAGCTGCGCATCCTCTGCAGCTTGTCAGTTGCGCATCCTCTGCAGCTTTTCAGTTGCGCATCCTCTGCAGCTTGTCTGTTGCGCATCCTCTGCAGCTTGTCTGTTGCGCATCCTCTGCAGCTTGTCATTTGCGCATCCTCTGCAGCTTGTCAGCTGCGCATCCTCTGCAGCTTGTCAGCTGCGCATCCTTTGCAGCTTGTCAGTTGCGCATCCTCTGCAGCTTGTCAGTTGCGCATCCTCTGCAACTTGTCTGTTGCGCATCCTCTGCAGCTTGTCAGTTGCGCATCCTCTGCAGCTTGTCAGTTGCGCATCCTCTGCAGCTTGTCAGTTGCGCATCCTCTGCAGCTTGTCAGCTGCGCATCCTCTGCAGCTTGTCAGCTGCGCATCCTCTGCAGCTTGTCAGCTGCGCATCCTCTGCAGCTTGTCTGTTGCGCATCCTCTGCAGCTTGTCTGTTGCGCATCCTCTGCAGCTTGTCTGTTGCGCATCCTCTGCAGCTTGTCAGTTGCGCATCCTCTGCAGCTTGTCAGTTGCGCATCCTCTGCAGCTTGTCAGTTGCGCATCCTCTGCAGCTTGTCAGTTGCGCATCCTCTGCAGCTTGTCAGTTGCGCATCCTCTGCAGCTTGTCAGTTGCGCATCCTCTGCAGCTTGTCAGCTGCGCATCCTCTGCAGCTTGTCAGCTGCGCATCCTCTGCAGCTTGTCAGCTGCGCATCCTCTGCAGCTTGTCAGTTGCGCATCCTCTGCAGCTTTTCAGTTGCGCATCCTCTGCAGCTTTTCAGTTGCGCATCCTCTGCAGCTTGTCTGTTGCGCATCCTCTGCAGCTTGTCTGTTGCGCATCCTCTGCAGCTTGTCTGCTGCGCATCCTCTGCAGCTTGTCTGTTGCGCATCCTCTGCAGCTTGTCTGTTGCGCATCCTCTGCAGCTTGTCTGTTGCGCATCCTCTGCAGCTTGTCTGTTGCGCATCCTCTGCAGCTTGTCAGCTGCGCATCCTTTGCAGCTTGTCAGTTGCGCATCCTCTGCAGCTTGTCTGTTGCGCATCCTCTGCAGCTTGTCTGTTGCGCATCCTCTGCAGCTTGTCTGTTGCGCATCCTCTGCAGCTTGTCTGTTGCGCATCCTCTGCAGCTTGTCTGTTGCGCATCCTCTGCAGCTTGTCTGTTGCGCATCCTCTGCAGCTTGTCTGTTGCGCATCCTTTGCAGCTTGTCTGTTGCGCATCCTCTGCAGCTTGTCTGTTGCGCATCCTCTGCAGCTTGTCTGTTGCGCATCCTCTGCAGCTTGTCTGTTGCGCATCCTCTGCAGCTTGTCTGTTGCGCATCCTCTGCAGCTTGTCTGTTGCGCATCCTCTGCAGCTTGTCTGTTGCGCATCCTCTGCAGCTTGTCTGTTGCGCATCCTCTGCAGCTTGTCTGTTGCGCATCCTCTGCAGCTTGTCTGTTGCGCATCCTCTGCAGCTTGTCTGTTGCGCATCCTCTGCAGCTTGTCTGTTGCGCATCCTCTGCAGCTTGTCTGTTGCGCATCCTCTGCAGCTTGTCAGTTGCGCATCCTCTGCAGCTTGTCAGTTGCGCATCCTCTGCAGCTTGTCAGTAGCACTCTCTCTTTGCTGCCGCTAGTTGAGGCAACCGGAAGCCCCAACTAACCGGCATGCCTGAGGGATAATGGAGACTTTGTTTTTAGGGTGTTTACAGCCTCTTAAATACTTACTGAGCCTCCAGCAACGTCTAGCAGTCTTCCGCATTGCTCCTAGCTGCTTCCAGCGTCCGTGCACACAAGTCTGCATGTCACATGACTCACACACACACACTGCACCTGGTGCATCCATAGTGAAGGGGCAGCTTGTGGATTATGCCCCCTTGTACCTCTTGTGTCTCCCTGTGTCTGCCTCTGTCCTCCTCATGTCCTCCTCTATGCCCCATTGTGTCCCCCTGTGTACCTCTTGTGTCTTCCTGTGTACCTCCTGTGCCCCCCTTGTATCCTCCTGTGTCCTCCTTGTGTACTCCTCTATACCCTTTGTGTCCCCCTGTGTCCTCCTCTGCATGGGCACAGTACAGGGAGTCTCTGCCATTGTGGTGGGTTGGAGGTTGGTATTGGCAGGTATTCACAAGTGAGGAACTCTATGCATAAAGACCATAAGACGCAGTGACTACCCCCCCCCCCCCTCCTCCCAGTTTTGGGGAGAAACGGTGAGCCCAAAATATACAGTTTTATACATTTTATTCATTATATAACAATTGTCACTGTAATTACCAATTCTGCATTTTGTTACCAATTCTGCATTGAATATATTGGTGTTGTACACCATTTGTCTGTATTATTATGTATTCCATGCTTGTTTCTTACTTTGCTTAATAAATCAATAATAATAAACAAGACTGCAGTTTTTTAAAGTTGTTAGAGAAACATAACACTAAACTGGAGGTGATATTTCACCATGATCAAGGAGCTCTATAAGAGGTGGGACACAAATACAATCAGGTGAGTTCCAGTCTGACCTGGTGGGAAAGGTTTCCATGTTCCAGGGATCCTCAGACTGGGCCTCTGCTGCTTACAACTTCTTTTCTGCACCCCCTGATGGTCATGATGGAGATTACAATCATATGCATCATTACACAGGTGAGTTTGTGTTTAAAACTACTCAGACAAATCCACATGGTTAGAAGGTTAGTGGCTGATACACAGTCTTATAGGGCAATAGTCCTGGGATAAGCTACAGCATATAAATGTTAGTTGTTTTCTCAAACTTCAGGCAGTAAATAGGAAGAGGAGCTGGTTGTTTAAATGTTTTTTAGAAGACCCCTGTCACTGGTTCTCTGCTGTGTCAATTAAAATCAAGTTTCACTTTTCCATGAGAATGCAAGTGTGCAAGTGATACGCATGTGACACGGATGCTGCTGAGCAGATGGGTGGCATCAGCCTAGAAGTTAGGGCATCACAGAAAGCCAGGATAAATGAGGCTGCAATAAAAGCTCCGGATGTGATTGTCGGCTCTCACACACCCACAGCCCACCTATAGTGGGATGTGCCTATGTAACACTTGTTATGCTGGAGAGTTTTCTATACATAAGATGTAGCTGTAATTTATAGGTAGGGGAGAATGGTATTCACTTGACATAGCAGTTTAGAGCTGATGTACGTTCTGCTGCTTCTGTAACCAAGGCTGAGCAGTGCATTGTGACCTAGGCAATACATCTCTAATGGCCTCAGAGTGTCTCTGGTCTGTGTATACAGCTGCAGGTGTGTGATGGTCCAGCTGATACATGAGTAAGTGCAGTCTCATCAGATGATCGCTGGTGCCGTGATTACCAAGGGCAGCCACCTAATCAGTTTTCATCAGCAATATGGTAGGACAATACACTATGACTATGAAAGGGATTAGATTGTGAGCGCCTCTGAGGACAGTCAGTGACATTACTATGTACTCTGTAATATGCTGCAGAAGATGTCAGTACTATATAAATACATAGTAATAATATGGTAGGACATTACACTATGACTATGGTAGAGATTAGATTGTGAGCGCCTCTGAGGACAGTCAGTGACATTACTATGTACTCTGTAAAGCGCTGCAGGAGATGTCAGTGCTATATAAATACATAGTAATAATATGGTAGGACATTAGACTATGACTATGAAAGGGATTAGATTGTGAGCGCCTCTGAGGACAGTCAGTGACATTACTATGTACTCTGTAAAGCGCTGCAGAAGATGTCAGTACTATATAAATACATAGTAATAATATGGTAGGACATTACACTATGACTATGAAAGGGATTAGATTGTGAGCGCCTCTGAGGACAGTCAGTGGCATGACTATGTACCCTGTAAAGCGCTGCAGAGGTTGTCAGTACTATATAAATACATAATATTAATATGGTAGGTCATTACACTATGACTATTGTTGTATTTTATCAGTATAAACGGTGTATTTCCATGTGTGCCTTAATGGAAAAGTATGTCTGGACATTTATGTTGCTATGAGAGATTTACAGTGAATCTAGTTGATCAGCTGAGGCCTTGTGGAAAGCCTGTGTTTCATAAATGACTTTCTACAACCACACACATCTGCATATGAGTAAATAACACAGCAAAGACAATGGCCTCAGACTCTGACCCCAGCCCCCGCAAATGGCCATTGAGGAGAAAGCTGAGAGGAAACTGAGTTATCTGGTTTGTCAACACAAGAGTTTCTGGGAAGGACCTGTCCTCTTTCAACTGAAACCAAATCATCTCTACAACCAGGTGCTTAATCTGGAATGGCGAAGGGCTGTGCTAACTGCAAGTGGACAACTGCTACAACAACCCCAACAGGTTCCTATCCTCCCCCAGCTGCTAAGGGCAGGAACTATTGATGTATAACACAGAGAAGGGGTCTCTATACCTGTGGTATCCAGATATAAGACAATGCTTGGGAAGCTCTCTCTTGGAATGCTGCCATGGACTGTGGGACAGAATAGGGGCTCAGCTAATGAAAGTGTGTGACTGTGCATAGGGTATATAGAGCCATTATGTGAGTCACAGTTTGTATGATCTAACTTGTACATATGTATATTTGTAAATAAACCCCTTTTATTTAACCCCTTTGAAACGACCTCAAGTGTCTGGTTAACATAAGCTAGAGCACATTCTACAATTATGAAAGGGATTGGAGTGTGAGCTCCTCTGAGGACAGTCAGTGGCCATGGTTACTGTGCCATGCCCAGGATAACTTCTTTAATCTGCCAGGTAATATAGCGCTTTAGTATTGTTCAGGAAGCCTTAACCCTCCTGGCGGTTTAATTATTTCCGCCAGGAGGCAGCGCAGCAGCCCAGGGCTCGCTACATGAAATAGAATATATCACTTCAGCGCAGGTTCACTTATGTCCACCACCGAGAACACCATAAAAACAGATGCGCTTACCAGATCCTTACAGACCTTAACTACAGGGTCTGTAATATAGCTTTATGAGGTCAGCAGCAGGTGTCTTCACAGCCGTCCTCCTCTCCAGATAGACAGAATAATTCAAATCCTCATATGCAGTATTTCACCATATTGAAGCATGCAAAGAGACAATACACATCTAAGCGTATCTATAGCGATTTTAATGTAGCTCCATAAAAACAGCATAAAAAGTTTTTAAAAAGTCACTCACATCTGGGCCCTTGTTACAGGGACCCACAATGAAGACAGCACATAGATCATAGGACGCTGTCCAGCCACACGTCCGCCTCACCCGACCGGTTTCACTGTCAAAGTTTCATCAGGGGCTAAAGCTTTACGGACGTCGTGGGAGTCCCGATCCACCACTTGGCGCTGCCTGGCACTGATTGGCCAGGCAGCGCACGGGGTCTGGGGGGGCGTGTGGCGCGACGGATAGCGGCGAGGTTACCACCAGGAAGGTTAAGAAATACTTGTATTTCCGAGTACTGCCAAAGACTAGCCCATCCGTAAGCCCAGAATCATGCGCTCATCTTAGTAAGTACTCAGGGGTGTGAGTTATTGTAGATGTATCTGTTGTGTAGCAACTAAAAATGATGATGATGATGATGATAATAGATTGTTTAGCTTAATGGGCAATCTGTAACTGTGGGTGTTCCAAGCCTTACCCCATAGAGCCACATGAATCCATGCCATGCACTGAGGATCAGTCAGTCTGTATTCATGTTGGATTATTGAGGCTCTGTGCAATGAATAAGCTGACACATCAGTGCATTCCAGTGGTTGTGGAGGTGTGGCTAGCTTTCTGGGATAAAGGCGTGATTTGTATATTCAGCAGTGATGCATCGTGGGAAACATCATATGCTCACTCCACTCTGAATAATAATAATAATTATTATTATTATTATTATTGATTTATAAAGCGCCAACATATTCCATGGCACTGTACAAAGCAAGAAACAAACATGGGGTACATAATAATACAGACAATGGTGTACACCGATATACAAGATACATAATTAGTGACAAAATACAAAGAATGATACAAAATACAATATATAGAATTGGTAATGACAGTGATAAAAATAACATGATGAATAAAATGTATAATGATTTCCAAAACACTAAAGGGGGAGAGAGCCCTGCCCTTGTGAGCTTACAATCTAAAGTGAAGGGGGGGGGGGAACAAGAGGACAGGTAGTATGCAACAAATATATAGAGGCAGTGTGTTTTAGGATACCTAGTAGGAGTGCAATTTGGTCTTAGGACAAAGGGAAGTGGCCTAAGGTAGCGCATATGCTTGTCGGAAAAAATGTGTTTTTACAGAGCGTTTAAAGGTAACAAAGGTTGGCGAGTGATGAATGTTTTGTGGGAGGGCATTCCAGAGGAGGGGTGAAGTGCGTGCAAAATCTTGTAAACATGAATGTGAGGAGGTGATTCTAGAGGAGGACAACAGAAGATCATGTGCTGATTAGTGTTGGGCGAACAGTGTTCGCCACTGTTCGGGTTCTGCAGAACATCACCCTATTCGGGTGATGTTCGAGTTCGGCCGAACACCTGATGGTGTTCGGCCAAACCGTTCGGCCACATGGCCGAACTAAGAGCGCATGGCCGAACGTTCCCCGAACGTCCAGCTAGCGCTGTGATTGGCCGAACGGGTCACGTGGTTCGGACCCGAACGCGCTCTGATTGGCCGAACTGTCACGTGGTTCAGGTAAATAAATACCCGAACCACGTCATATCTCCGCCATTTGTCTGTGGGTTTAGCTTTGGGTAGGCAGGCAGGGTAGTTCGCGCTCCAGCCACGCTAGCCAGGGTCCCCCCAGTCATTGTGTCGCTGCTGGGAATAGTAGTACACCGCTCGCTCAGCCACACTATATAGCATTCTGTTTACTGCCACTCTGTGTACCTCGCTCAGCCACACTATATAGCATTCTGTTTACTGCCACTCTGTGTACCTCGCTCAGCCACACTATATAGCATTCTGTTTACTACCACTCTGTGTCTGCTGGGAATAGTAGTACACCGCTCGCTCAGCCACACTATATAGCATTCTGTTTACTGCCACTCTGTGTACCTCGCTCAGCCACACTATATAGCATTCTGTTTACTGCCACTCTGTGTCTGCTGGGAATAGTAGTACACCGCTCGCTCAGCCACACTATATAGCATTCTGTTTACTGCAACTCTGTGTACCTCGCTCAGCCACACTATATAGCATTCTGTTTACTGCCACTCTGTGTCTGCTGGGAATAGTAGTACACCGCTCGCTCAGCCACACTATATAGCATTCTGTTTACTGCCACTCTGTGTACCTCGCTCAGCCACACTATATAGCATTCTGTTTACTGCCACTCTGTGTCTGCTGGGAATAGTAGTACACCGCTCGCTCAGCCACACTATATAGCATTCTGTTTACTGCCACTCTGTGTACCTCGCTCAGCCACACTATATAGCATTGTGTTTACTGCCACTCTGTGTCTGCTGGGAACAGTACTACACCGCTCGCTCAGCCACACTATATAGCATTGTGTTTACTGCCACTCTGTGTCTGCTGGGAACAGTACTACACCGCTCGCTCAGCCACACTATATAGCATTGTGTTTACTGCCACTCTGTGTCTGCTGGGAACAGTACTACACCGCTCGCTCAGCCACACTATATAGCATTGTGTTTACTGCCACTCTGTGTACCTTGCTCAGCCACACTATATAGCATTGTGTTTACTGCCACTCTGTGTCTGCTGGGAACAGTAGTACACCGCTCACCCGCCACTGTATAGCATTGTGCTCTGTGTTGCTGCTGGGAATAGTGGTACACCGCTCACCCACCACTGTAAAGCATTTCTGTACTGCCACTGTACTGCTGCCAGTCAGCGTGTACTTTAAGGATAAGTGAAATGAGGAAGAAATCCGTTGAAAGAGGGAGGGGCAAGGGAAAAGGTGTTTCCCCTGACGGTTCACGTACAGGCCACAGGGGAGCACCCAAGAAAACCCACTCAATACCGCCCATGTTGTCCAGGACAACAACCCTCACAAATCCAAAAGAACAGGACCAGATAATTACTTGGATGACCTCTCAAGCGTCCAGCAGTGGGTTAAGCAGCACCAGCACATCACGCACGAGGTCCGAGTCCTCAGCCAGTTACAAGGAGCCAGTGGGCACAAAGCTGACACAACCGGCAGTGACACCACGCACACAACTGCCAGATAACCAGTCCGATGAATTACCTCAGGACACAATGGGGTATTCGCAGGAACTATTCCCAGCCCAACAAACTTCCACCTTTCAAAGGTCAATGGAGGACAGCCAGAAATGTTGTGCCCGGATTCACAACCATTAACTGTGGGAAATGCACCGCGCACTGAAATGCAAGGCGAGTCCGAGGACTTTGAAACCCAAATCCCAGAGCAAGTTGGGCAGGAGGGGTTGCAATTGCAGGAAGTCGGCCGACAAGATCTGGAAGACGACGTTGGAGTGAGCTGTGCAGAGGTTGTTCTGGGGAGCTCTACTCCACAGCGGCGGCCCCCCACAATGACATATGACGAGTTTGAGGAGATGGAAGAGGAGGGTATGGACAATGTGGACATAGACCCAGATTTTGTTTGTGAACGAGAACATCGCCGTCGTAGCAGCAGCACAGATGAGTCTGTTGAAGAACCCACTGCTGCACGAGTTCGCCTTGTGCCACAAGGTAGGCGGCGCGCAATTTCAGGCACCACAAGCGTGGAAGTTCAAGTGAGAGGCAAAAGAGGCGCAAACAGAAATCGCCAGCAAGGCAGGTGCTCCAAAGTCTGGGCTTTCTTTGAAGACTGCACTGAGGATGGTACTATGGCGATTTGCAAGGTGTGCAAGACCCGCCTGAGCAGGGGAAAAAGTATTAACAACCTCTCCACCACCAGCATGAGCCGCCACATGCTATCCAAACATCCCACTCTGTGGGCAAACGCGGCAGGACAGGGTACCAGCAATACTGCCTCCCTTGGGGTCACCAGACTCACCACCAGACCCGCCTCCGCAGCAGCAGTAGCCCAGCCATTGCGTGGTTCACAACATTCACAAACATCAGACGACGCTGACACTGTCACTTTCCGTAGTAGTGCTCTTGAGGTCTCCCAGTGTTCATCAAACACAACAACCAACAGCCCTTCAGTGTGCAGCCCTACGGTTCAGTTGTCTGTCTCGGAGATGTTTGATTGCAAGAGGAAATTGCCAGCAAATGACCCCCGGGCCGTGGCAGTAACAGCCAGCATAGCCAAGCTTCTGGCCTGCGAAATGCTGCCATATCGAGTGGTGGAGACAAACAGCTTCAAGGGCATGATGTCAGTGGCCATCCCACGTTACGTGGTTCCCAGCCGCTACCACTTTGCGCGCTCTGCAGTGCCTGAGTTGCATGAGCACGTGGTCAGCAAAATAACCCGAAGCTTGAAGAATGCCGTTACCTGCAAGGTTCACCTCACCACTGACACCTGGACGAGTGCGTTCGGCCAGGGTCGATACATCTCCCTTACCGCGCACTGGGTGAACCTTGTGGAGCCTGGCAGCGATTCCTCACCTGCTATGGCGCGGGTGTTGCCCACGCCGCAAACAGCTGCACCGCCGTCCCTCCCACTGGATAACAACAGCAGCACCTACCTCTCTGACTCCTTCTCCTCCAACGCATCTCAAAGCTGTACCTCATCCGGAAACGCTAACCCAGCACCAGCAGCAGTAGGATCGTAGAAGCAGTGCAGCACAGCTGATCTGCCTTGGGGATAAGCAGCACACAGGGGAGGAAATTTGGAGGGGAATAAAGGAACAGACGGATTTGTGGCTGGCACCGCTGGCACTGAAACCGGGCATGGTTGTGTGTGATAATGGGAGTAATCTCATTCGCGCTTTAAGGTTGGCTAAGCTGACACACATCCCTTGCCTGGCGCACGTGATGAACCTAGTAGTTCAGCGGTTCCTGAGGACATACCCAGGTGTGGCCGATCTTCTGTTGAAGGTGCGTCGAGTGGCCAAACATTGTAGAAATTCCAGTACTGCTTCGGGGGCACTCGCCAAGATGCAGGAGCGCTTCAATCTCCCCCACCATCGCTTGCTGTGTGATGTCCCTATGCGCTGGAATTCTACACTGCACATGCTAGCCCACTTTTGCGAGCAGAAGAGTGCAGTGGTCCAGTACATGACGGCGCAGTACCGAGGCGCATCCGGACAGCTGCCAAGCTTCTGTGGATCCGATTGGGCCAACATGTTGGACCTCTGCCAAGTCCTCCAAAATTTTGAGCAATCCACGTTGCTTGTGAGCAGTGACAACTCTTCAGTCAGCATTACCATACCACTGCTGTGTTTACTGAAGAGGTCAATGTTGAAAATCAAGGAAACAGCTGTCATGATGCAACTGGGGGAATCTGAAGGAGAAAACGATCAGCGTGATGGTACCAACATCAGGCCATCCGCCTCAGGAAACGCTGGCCCCAGCAGCTGTGACGAAGAAGAGGAGGAGGAACAGCTGGAGTTGGAGCAGGAATTTCCTGCCACCACTGACGAGGGCCAGAGCGGTGCACGTTGGACTTCCACAATTCAGCGCGAATGGTCAGCAGAAGCAGACCAGGAAGAAGGTGACGACTATGATGCATCACAACAACTATCACAACGCTCACAAGAGGATGATGAGGATTCTGGCAGGACTCTGGCACACATGGCTCAATTCATGCTAGACTGCATTGAACGCGACCCACGCATTGTGCGCATTCTGGACAACACCCATTACTGGGTTTATACCCTTCTGGATCCACGGTACAAACACAATGTTCCAAAACTGCTTGAAGAAAGAGTCAGACAGGTCAAAATGGAAGAATACCAGCAGGCCCTTGTGGAGACTTTAGAGAGGAGATTGACATCCTCCCCCTCCTCTAGCCAGTTGTACGCCGACAGACTGACTTCCGCAAACCCAGGACGACCAGGAGGGCAGCAAACAACACAAGCCGCAGCTAGTGCCCAAAAGGGAATGGTATCGGCAGTGTCCTTGGAGTGGGAACATTTTCTGACACCCATGCAGCAGCAGCCCACTGAACAGCAAGCGTGCAGATCCACCTCCAACACCGATCGCCTGGAGAAGATGGTCAAGGACTACATGTCAGATGGCGTAGCTGTGTCGAACAATCCATCTGCACCCTTCAACTATTGGGTATCGAAGCTAGACACCTGGCACGAACTGGCAATGTACGCAATAGAGGTGCTGGCTTGCCCGGCAGCCTGCGTTATGTCGGAACGCTGTTTCAGTGCTGCCGGAGGCATCGTCACAGATCGGCGTATCCGCCTCTCCACAGAAAATGCAGACCGTCTGACTCAAATTAAAATGAATCAATCCTGGATTGGAAACGACTACGCAACACTCCAGGACCCCAACCAAGTAACATGACCAATGAACATCTGGGATGGTTTAGCGTTTCCGGTCCCTGTTTATTGAACCTCTCATCTGTATTACATTTATGACTGCATGGCGGCAAAAAGCATTGCTGCTATATCCGCACGCTTTTTGTCCTCATGCAAGGCCTGGGTTGTTGTGTCTCAAAAAGCATGGCCTTCTCCTCCTGCGCCTGCTCCTGTTCCATCACGTGTGCTGCTGCTGCTGGGTTAGTGTTGCCGGTCCCTGTTTATGGAACCTCTTATCTTTATTACATTTATGACTGCATGGCGGTAAAAAGCATGCTATCCGCACGCTTCTTGTCCTCATGCAAGGCCTGGGTTGTTGTGTCTCAAAAAGCATGGCCTTCTCCTCCTGCGCCTTCTCCTGTTCCATCACGTCTGCTGCTGCTGGGTTAGCGTTGCCGCGTGGTCCCTGTTTATTGAACCTCTTATCTTTATTACATTTATGACTGCATGGCGGTACAAAGCATGCTATCCGCACGCTTCTTGTCCTCATGCAAGGCCTGGGTTGTTGTGTCTCAAAGCGTGGTCTTCTCCTTCTGCGCCTCCTCCTGTTCCATCACGTGTGCTGCTGCTGGTGCTGGGTTAGCGTTACCGGTCCCTTTTCCTGGAATCTCTTCTCTGTATTACATTTATGACTGCATGGCGACAAAAAGCATGTTACCTGTGCAAAGAAACATGACATTTTCCACATTTAGGACAGTTTTTCCTTTGAAACTTTACAATCGATTTTCTCAAAAACTATAAGCTCTTTTTCAAATATTTTTTTTCCTCTTGTACCCACTCCCAAGGTGCACATACCCTGCAAATTTGGGGTATGTAGCATGTAAGGAAGCTTTACAAAGCACGAAAGTTCGGGTCCCCATTGACTTCCATTATGTTCGGAGTTCGGCGCGAACACCCGAACATCGCGGCGATGTTCGGCGAACGTTCGCGAACCCGAACATCTAGGTGTTCGCCCAACACTAGTGCTGATCTGAGATTGCGATTGGGTTTGTATCTGGAAATTAGTGATGATATGTACCGGGGAGAGAGATTGTGGAGAGCTTTGTAGGTTAGGGTTAGGAGTTTGAACTGGATCCTCTGGTTAATTGGCAGCCAGTGAAGAGCTTAACAGAGAGGAGCAGCAGAGGAAGAGCGAGAAGAAAGATGAATGAGATGAGCAGCTGAGTTCAGTACCGACTGGAGCGGGGCCAGTCTGTTAGAAGGTAGTCCACAAAGTAGTATGTTGCAGTAGTCCAGATGAGAAATTATAAGAGCATGTATTAACATTTTAGTTGTGTCTTGAGTGAGAAAAGGACGGATGCGAGATATGTTTTTGAGTTGGAGATGGCAGGAGCTGGTTATGGAGGGAACATGAGGAATAAAAGAGAGAGATGAGTTGAATATTACCCCCAAGCACCGAGCTTTGGGAACTGAAGTTATGGGAGTGTTATTACCATTTATTGTTACTTCAGGCAGAGAGGTGGCCAGAGACGGTGGAAAAAATATTAGTTCTTTTTTACTCATATTAAGTTTTAGGAAGCGCGAGGACATGAAGAAGGATATAGCAGACAAGCAGTCAGGAACATGTTTGAGGAGGGAGTTAAGGTCTGAGGCCGAGAGGTACAGTTGTGTATCGTCTGCATACAGGTGGTATTGAAACCCAAATGAGTTGATTAAGTCACCAAGACCGTGTATGTAGATGGAAAAGAGGAGGGGACCGTGGACAGAGCTTTGAGGAACCCCGACAGACAAAGCATGAGGAGGAGAGATCTGATCTGAGTAGGAGACTGTGAAGGACCTTACAGAGAGATAGGAAGATAACCATGTGAGAGCAAGGCCCTTTATTCCTACATTTGAAAGTATTTGTATTTGAATAATCTCAAATACCTTCTGTTTTAAAGAGACACTGAAGCGAAAAAAAAATGATGATATTATGATTTGTATGTGTAGCACAGCTAAGAAAAAAAACATTAAGATCAGATACATCAGTCTAATTGTTTCCAGTACAGGAAGATTTAAGAAACTCCAGTTGTTATCTCTATACAAAAAAGCCATTAAGCTCTACGACAGTATAGCTGAAAGAACTGACAGACTCCGGCACTCCTCATAGAATCTTCTTTTATTGAAGCCACAAAGCACAGGTACAAACGAAAGCCCCTCTGTCTACAGCTGTTTCACGTGTAACCACGCCTCTTCAGGACACGTGGGGCCTGACACCTTCTCTTCCTACCCCACCTATATCCAGGTATCCCCTCCCACCACCCACCTCTCTCTCACAAAGGGGGCGGGGGGGAGACAACCATGAACATATTACAGGTTAAAGTGACAGTGTAGTATAACTTGAAATCCTACCTAGAGCTTTTACTTAAAAAATGCATTTACCTCATCCCTCTCATTAAAACCCAGATTCCCCAGAGCCTCAGTATGTGAAATCATCCAGGCCTCCCTTTTAGAGAGTCGATCTTCTCTCAAACCTCCCCTGCCGTCGCCTTGTACAATTTCCAAGCCTGCAAAGGAGAGACACTCCGCATTGCCACCATGGCTTTCATTTACATGCTCTCTCAGACGGGTAGCACCTACCCCATTTCTGATAGATCTTTTATGCTGGAGGAAACGTTCCTTTAGAGGCTGGACTGTTTTCCCGATGTAATAACGACCGCAGGGGCATTAAACACAGTACACAACATATTTTGTCCGACAATTGATAAATTCTCTAATTCTCCAGGTGACTGGTCCAATCTGGACCACCTTACCCTTTCTAACAGGGCGACACGCACTACAGTGTCCACATCCATAATTGCCTTCCCATTTTTTCTTTGACAACCAGTTAACCGAACTTTCCTCTCTAACTCTAATGTCACTGTGTACCAGTAATTTCCTAATAGTTTTCCCCCTCCTAAAACTGACCCTAGGGGGCATGATAGTTAGATCCTTCAAAGTACTATCCAACTTTAGAATACGCCACTGATTCCTAATAGCCTGTCTAATTTTTTCAGATAAGGGAGAGTAATCAAAAACAAAGTTACACCGATTTGTCTTTGAAAATGATCGATTCTTTCTGGTAAGAAGTTGTTCTCTAGGGACCTCACGACACGAGCTCTAGCAAGGGCTTTGCCCACTGATTGTACCTCATAACCTCTATTCCTGAGGCGGTCATACAATTCCTCCGCTTGTCTCTCAAAATCAGTGTCATTTTTATTATTTCTCTGAAGGTGCAGAAATTGGCCATACGGGATGGCGTCCTTGACATGTCTTAAGCTCTACAACTTTCAAAGTCGTGGAGAGGGCTGTTTTCTGACTTTTATTATCTCAATTGTTAGTTAATTTTTTACTTTTCCTCTGCCAGAGGAGAGGTCATTAGTTCACAGACTGCTTTGAAAGAATCATTTTGAATGCTGAGTGTTGTGTAATCTGCACATATTATAGAATGATGCAATGTTAGAAAAAACACTATATACCTGAAAATAAAAATATGAGAATATTTTCTTTGCTGCTATTCTTCTAGTAATTATTCATAGTACACAACCAATTGATTATATCATATATTTTTTTTCGCTTCAGTGTCTCTAGGCACATTTCTGTTTTGCTTAACATTGAGTACATTTTCATCCTTTTTAGGCTCTTTACACACTCCTAGGGGGTTCTGGTTCTTCATGAGCTTTACAGGCAATCTGCAACTCTTAGTAAAGGAGATCCCACAAACAGTGGCTGCAGTTAGTCTATTCACCACAAGAGGGCGATCACACACACAGGAAATGATGTAGGACAGGAAGAAGAGAAGTTGCAGGAAGTGGAGAGGACACGTTGTTGGAAGAGGTAATTGTGTGATTCTTGTTATATACTAGCACCTAGTTTCTCAATGTGTAGTACGCGTACCCCAGGGGGTACTTCTGATGGTCCCAGGGGGTACTCAAGCTTGATATACTTAACCAAGAATAACAAATTTACTGTTTTAGAAAATGATCAATCTTATTTAAACAACACCAAATTAGTATATTAGCTATTTAAAAGTAATAGTAAAAGCTTGGAAAATGTGTAGAACCAATTATCATGTACTACGATAAAATATATATTTGTCAAGGGGTACTTGTGATAATGTTTACTATGCTAGGGGGTACTTTGTGAGTACAGGGTTTTAAAAGGGGTACATACCAATAGATTGTTGAGAAACACTGTACTAGCACATATATGGCTGCTGGGCATTGTACAGGATGTATTGCAGTGGGGAGATCAGTGCAGACATGGGCAAGTATGAGGATAGTAATAGTATGAATGAGCATAGAGATTGTATGCAGCAATAACTGTATATAGGAGAGATGGGGAAGAGAGCATTAGTGTTAGATGGAATGTGAGCAGTCACACAGGGCTTTTCTCCTGTCTGACTCACAGTGCCCTCCTGGGCATTAAAGGAGTTCTGTGGCAATCTAAAACAAGCTGACACTTACCTGGGGCTTCTATCAGCCCCCTGCAGCGGTAATGTCCCACGCCGTTCTCTTTCGATGCACCATTCCCACCAATGATTACACTGCGGCTGCATGGACGTGGCCGTGCGCGTCATTGGAGCTTCCTGCACAGGTGCAGTACAAGAAAACTTTGTATTGCGCATGCGCATTAAGCTCCCGATGACGTGAACAGGAGCGCGCATTATTCGTCTTATTAGATGAATAATTGCCTGGTGCCGGCGGCGGGAAACGGGTCATTGGAGGAGGACGGCGTGGGACATTACCACAGAACCCCTTTAAGCTGCATAACGGGCAGCACGGTGGCGCAGTGGTTAGCTCTCTCGCCTTCCAGCGCTGGGTCCCTGGTTCGAATCCCAGCCAGGGCACTATCTGCAAAGAGTTTGTATGTTCTCTCCGTGTCTGCGTGGGTTTCCTCCGGGCACTCCGGTTTCCTCCTACATTCCAAAAACATTCGGATAAGTTAATTGGCTTCCCCTAAAAAAAAAAAAAAAAAATTGGCCCTAGACTACAGTACTTACAATACATAATATATAGATATATGGCAACAGTAGGGATTAGATTGTGAGCTCCTTTGAGGGACAGTTAGTGACAAGATATATATATACACTGTACAGCGCTGCGTAATATGTCGGCGCTATATAAATACTAAATAATAATAATAATAATAACAAAAATGTATCACTAAACAGATGCTGCTTCCAGCCAGGATGTGCTCCCCGCTCTGCACCCAGCTCTCTTACATACGGTGACTAGACCTCCCGCTTTAGCAGGGACAAGTCCCGGATTTAGGGTTCCCTGTCCCAGAATGCATGGGGTCTTGAGAAAGTAAACGTCCCACTTTTGGCTGCGGAATGTCCCGGCCGCAGGACTCTGGCCACCATCCAATGGGCCGTCCTGGATTTGTGGTTCCCTGTCCCAGGCTGCATGGGGTCCTGTAACGATTGGTGTCAACACGCAGAGAGAATCTGATTATTGGTGATCTGCAGAATCACCAGTAATACAGATATACACCAGATTATGTATGATCTGCAGAATCACCAATAATCCAGGTATGTGCACAAGAAGGCTGTACAACATCAGACACATGTCGCCGCGCGTAAACCACCGGGCCGTTAGAACATGCGGCGACTATTCCGCAATCCTTTACAGTACCCCCCCCCCCCCGAGGAGTGGACTCCGGACACTTCCCACCAGGCTTCCCGGGATGTAAGTCATGGAACTCTTTCCTCAATTCCTCTGCGTGCATGCGGCACTCTGGTACCCAAGTTCTATCCTCCACACCATAACCTTTCCAGTGTACCAAATATTGCACAGAATTTTGCACCAGCCGGGAGTCCAGAATCTTCTCAATCTCATACTCGGGTTGATCATCAACCAATACAGGGGGGGGGGGAGTGGAATCCACCTGTACTGCCGGCTTGAGCAATGACACGTGAAATGATCTTACACCTCGCATGCTGGTAGGAAGATCAACAGCATAAGTGACAGCATTAATTCTTTTGGTGACTGGAAACGGCCCAACAAACCTAGGCCCTAATTTGGGTGACAGTTGTTTCAATGCCAGATGCCGCGTAGACACCCAGACCAAATCTCCTGGTGAAAAGTCCCATTCAGCAGAGTGTCTCTTATTAGCCTGCTTTTTCTGAGACTTGAAAGCCTTCCCCAAATTTGTTTTCACCAGAGCCCAAATTTGTTTTAATGCCACCTGCCAATCCTCTAATGCTGGGAAAGGAGTAGATGCCACTGGCAAAGGAGAAAACTTAGGGGACCTTCCCGACACCACCTGAAATGGGGAAAACCCGGAGGAAGAACTTTTCAGGTTGTTGTGCGCAAACTCTGCGAAAGGTAAAAACTTTACCCAGTCGGTTTGTGTATCAGCCACGTAGCATCTGAGAAACTGTTCCATGGATTGGTTGACCCTCTCAGTCTGGCCATTCGTCAGCGGGTGGTAGCCTGATGAAAATGAAAGATCCATGCCCATAAAATGACAAAATGCCCTCCAGAATTTAGAAACGAATTGGACTCCCCTATCTGACACTACATTCTCCGGAATGCCATGCAGCCGGAAAATGTGCTGGATGAAGAGATTAGCCAGCTCTTGGGGGGAGGGGAGTCCTTTCAGAGAAACAAAATGGGCCATCTTGCTGAATCTGTCTACTACCACCCAGATGACAGTCATGCCTTCAGATCTGGGGAGTTCACCCACAAAATCCATGGACAGATGAGTCCACGGTTCACTTGGAACCGGCAAAGGCTGCAAAGTTCCCACCGGTGCCTGTCGGGAAGGTTTGCTCCTAGCACACACAGCACACTCTCTCACAAACTCCTTACAGTCTGTGGCCAATGATGGCCACCACGCACACCTGGCAAGGAGATCCTGTGTCCGGGTGGCCCCTGGATGACCAGCGTTCTTATGGGAGTGGAACAGCTGTAAGAGCCGTAGACGAAAGGGCAGGGGCACAAACAACACTCCCTCGGGCTTTCCCTCTGGGACACCCTGCTGATATGGGGCCAGGGTGGCAGCCCAATCCCTCCAGGTTTCTGTGGCTGCCAAAACCACCCTCCGAGGCAGAATAGTCTCGGGAGCCGAGGGCTGTGCCGACTCGGGCTCGAAACACCTGGACAAGGCATCAGCCTTAACGTTTCTACTACCAGGAGTGTACATAATTACAAAAGTGAATCTGGAAAAGAACAGTGACCACCGGGCCTGTCGGGGACTGAGTCTCTTAGCATTCTCTATGTACTCCAAGTTTTTATGATCTGTATAAACTGTAATAAGATGTTCTGCTCCCTCTAACCAATGTCGCCATTCCTCAAAGGCTAACTTTATGGCCAGGAGTTCTCGGCTACCTATATCGTAGTTTCTCTCCGCTGGGGAAAACCTACGGGAGAAATAGGCGCAAGGATGAAGCTTACCCTGCAAACCAGAACGCTGAGACAGCACAGCCCCACCTCAGAGGCATCAACCTCTACTATGAATGGGAAGGTGACATCGACGTGTCTCAGAATAGGAGCAGAACAGAACAGTTTCTTTAGGGTGCCAAAAGCCGTGAGAGCTTCCTCGGACCAGTGGTAAGTATCAGCCCCTTTCTTAGTGAGACTGGTGAGGGGCGCAACCACTGTAGAGTACACCTTAATAAATCTCCTGTAGTAATTCGCAAAACCCAGGAATCTCTGGAGGGCCTTCAGACCTAGAGGCTGAGGCCAGTCCAGTACAGCAGAGACTTTCCCAGGGTCCATAGAGAGGCCCGAAGTATATACAAGGCATACAATTGATTCTGTCTTAATCTTTCCAACACATACTTGACATGTCTCCGATGTTCGGAAAGAGTGGCTGAAAAGATTAGTATATCATCAAGATAAACTAATGCAAATTTACCCAAAATTGGTCTGAAAACTTCATTAATCAGCTCCTGGAAGACGGCCGGGGCGTTGCACAACCCGAAGGGCATCACTAAGTACTCGTAATGCCCATCGGGTGTATTAAAGGCCGTCTTCCACTCGTCACCGTCCCTGATGCACACCAGGTTGTATGCACCCCTTAAAGAGACACTGAAGCGAGAAAAAAATGATGATATTATGATTTGTATGTGTAGTACAGCTAAGAAAAAAAACATTAAAATCAGATACATCAGTCTAATTGTTTCCAGTGCAGGAAGAGTTGAGAAACTCCAGTTGTTATCTCTATGCAAAAAAGCTATTAAGCTCTCCGACTAACTTAGTCGTGGAGAGGGCTGTTATCTGACTTTTATTATCTCAACTGTAATTGAACTAGTTACTTTTCCTCTGCTAGAGGAGAGTCCATTACTTCACAGACTGCTCTGAAAGACTCATTTTGAATGCTGAGTGTTGTGTAATCTGCAGATATTATAGAGTGATGTTAGAAAAAACACTATATACCTGAAAATAAAAATATGAGAATATTTTCTTTGCTGCTAATCTTCTAGTAATTATTCATAGTACACAACCAATTCATTATATCATATATTTTTTTTCGCTTCAGTGTCTCTTTAAGTCCAATGTCGAGAACATTTTAGCATTGGTGATCTGGGAAAATAAATCGTCAATCAGAGGGAGCGGGTAACGATTTTTCACAGTGATCTTATTTAGACCCCGATAGTCAATGCAGGGACGGAGGCCTCCATCTTTCTTTTTTACAAAAAAGAACCCAGCGTCCGCAGGTGACCGAGGGGCGGATAAATCCCTTAGCTAAATTTTCTTTGATGTACTCCTGCATTGCCAACTTCTCTGGCCCGGACAAGTTATACAGGTGACCCCTAGGAGGCATACAACCAGATCTTAAATCAATTGGACAATCAAAGGGATGGGGAGGGGGTAGTCTGTCTGCTGACTTAGGACAAAAGACATCAGCAAAATCTTTATACTGCTCTGGCAATCCTTCCACCTGAATTCTGGTGTTACCCATGGTTACCTTCGCCAAACAATGATGATAGCAGTGGGTAGACCAGCTCGTTAGCTGACCAGAGACCCAATCAATCTGAGGAGCATGAAGTCGTAACCATGGCAGACCAAGGATAATGGTGGAAGTTGCCATTCGTAACACAAAAAACTGCAGACTCTCTCTATGTAAAACCCCTATGGTGACCCCCAACTCCGGAGTCTGAGACAGAGGGTATTTACTCTGCAGAGGAGAGTCATCCAACGCAGTAACTAACACCTTATGACTTAATGGGGTAATAGGAATTCCCAGTTTTTTAGCAAAATCATAGTCAATAAAATTGGCAGCCGAGCCAGAGTCGATAAAGGCCTCAGTAGAAACTGTCTGGTCTTCCCATGAAATGGTGCATGGGAGGAGCAGTCGATCGTCTTTGAGAGGTGAAGTCTGTGCGCTTAGGGTGTTACCTCTGACCACTCCTAGGCGGCAGTGTTTCCTGATTTTTTGGGACAGTTCTGTGCTTTTTGACCCTCCTCTGCACAGTACAAGCAGAGCTGTTCAGCTTTTCTATGACTCTGCTCGACCCAGAACAACTTTGACCGACCAATTTGCATGGGTTCAGGGGAAGGTGACGTAGGTGGAGACGAAGCATAGGAAACGTATCTCACACTATTCCTGCCCCGACTTTGTCTCTGATACCGTAGGCGACGGTCCACTCTGACTGCTAGAGAAATGGCCTCATCGATGGTTTTTGGTTCAGGATATCCCAGCATCAGATTAGACACTGCACCTGACAAGAAACAATCTAACAATGCAAATGAGCCCCATCTATCTGACACCGCCCACTTCCAGAATTCAGCTGCATAAGTCTCTACCGAATCTTTGCCTTGCCGCAACATCTTGAGCGTCCGTTCAGCGGTCGAAGCAAAGTCCGGATCATCGTAAATTATAGCCATAGCTTTGAAAAATTCCTCCACAGAGGTCAGGGCCCGATCCCCTGGTTGAAGACCATATGCCCAGGTCTGGGAATCCCCAGTCAACAGTGTCTTAATAAAGATAATTCTCTGTGCGACAGTACCTGAAGCATTAGGTCTTAACTCAAAGTAAGATAACACTCGATTTTTAAAGTTTCGAAAGTCAGATCTATGACCAGAAAATCTCTCTGGCACAGGCATACGTAAGTCTGTAACAAGAGGAGATCGTACTGCATTAACAGTCGTCTGAAGGGCTTGTATTGACCCAGACAAAGCATTGATCAGGGTCTGATGACCATCCAGCATGCTGATGCAATTCTCCACCGAGGTGGTGAGTGCAAGCAGACGACTGTCAAGTGCGTCCATATTGTTTGGGTCTGCCGTTCTGTAACGATTGGTGTCAACACGCAAGAGAATCTGATTATTGGTGATCTGCAGAATCACCAGTAATACAGATATACACCAGATTATGGATGATCTGCAGAATCACCAATAATCCAGGTATGTCTAACCTCTGGACACCTGAGATATGAGTGTATGATGTAACAGTACCACTTTGAGTGAGAACCACCAGAGGAGCTGGAGGTTAGAAGAAGAAGGGAATTCACCCCAGGCTGTGGGTGAATCCCTATAGCCGCAAGGCTCCCTAGGAGAGGGACCTAGGCTTGGTTGCAGGATGCCCTGCTGCTAAGAGGAACAGTCTTGCCCTAACTGGATGTGAGATCCTAGCTCTCTACACCCTGGAACCGGGCTAAAGTAATACAAGTACACAATGCTAGTCTTGGGTGTGAGGTCCGTAGTCACAACACCCCGGAACTAGTCTATAACATAACACAGTCTCCTAGGCTTGGGTGTGAGGTCTGTAGTCACAACACCCTGGAACTAGTCTATAGCATAACATAGCATTGACACAGTATTCTAGGCTTGGATTGAGGTCCGTAGTCACAACACCCTGGAACTAGTCTATAGCATAACATAGCATTGGCACAGTATCCTAGGCTTGGGTGTGAGGTCCGTAGTCACAACACCCTGGAACTAGTCTATAGCATAACATAGCATTGACACAGTATCCTAGGCTTGGGTGTGAGGTCCGTAGTCACAACACCCTAGGAACTAATCTATAGCATAACATAGCATTGACACAGTATCCTAGGCTTGGGTGTGAGGTCTGTAGTCACAACACCCTGGAACTAGTCTATAGCATAACATAGCATTGACACAGTATCCTAGGCTTGGGTGTGAGGTCCGTAGTCACAACACCCTAGGAACTAATCTATAGCATAACATAGCATTGACACAGTATCCTAGGCTTGGGTGTGAGGTCTGTAGTCACAACACCCTGGAACTAGTCTATAGCATAACATAGCATTGACACAGTATCCTAGGCTTGGGTGTGAGGTCCGTAATCACAACACCCTGGAACTAGTCTATAGCATAATATAGCAATGCGAGAATAATCTAGCTCAGTGTGATCTCCCAGGTCCTCCTGGTACAACACACTGTGGGATCTGACTAAGGTCTCTGTGCCAACACATAGCATTCGCAACGGCAGACAACGTTCGACTGAGGGACGAGTGGTTATATAGTGCAGCGCTGATCAGTGCCGCCCAGTCCCCTCCAGCCAATCTGCATACATCCTGGGATCAGCTGACCAAGGGAGTCAGCTGATCCCTCTCCGCTTCCCATAAAGCTTCTGTCTTTCCGCGTGCGCGCATTCCTCAGCCTATGTGCACAAGAAGGCTGTACAACATCAGACACATGTCGCTGCACGTAAACCGCTGGGCCGGACACGGAACTAGCCGCCACGCCGTCAGAGCATGCGACGGCTATTCCGCAATCCTTCACAGGTCCCACGAAACATCCCGCTTTTGGCTGCGGGATGTCCCGGCCGCAGGACTCTGGCCATCACCCAACGGGCCGTGCTGTGAAAAGTAGGTGTGACCACCTGGCATCAACCTTGGATCCCCAGCGTGCTTCCCCATCAGCCCTGCCCTCCCTCCAATCAGTGCGAACAACCCCACCCAGCCTAACCGCACGGATCGCTGAGACAGGGAGGTGGGATTTTTGAATAGCCAATCCATACAGGAGAGCCCTTACTGATGTGAACTGCATCCACTCGCTGGTAAGAGTGGCATAGAAGCTTCACAGCAGCCCGTGTCACCAGCATTGTCCTCAGTGTGTGTTCTCCTGCTGCCCCTCTTGCATCCCCACCATGAAACCTCTCGTGTGTGTGATTTTCACATTCCTTCCCACCCAGTCAGTGTTATCCTCCTCCCCTCCCAGGCAGTGTAACCCTCCTCCCCAACTAGTTTCACCCTCCTCCCTACCTACAGTCACCCTCCTCCCCTTCCAGTCAGTATTACCCTCCTCCCCTCCATTCAGTGTATTCCAAGTGTGAGTGGTAAATTTACTGAATTTTAACAAGTGTGGGGGTAATGTTTGCCGATTTGCTGCACTTCATGTGTCCGGAAGTAATGCTTGCCTCATTATATATGTCGCGGGAATAGTTGGCTGCATTTGACGGAGGTAATGGTTGTTGCACATCATGTGTCGGAGGTAATGGTTCTTGCATTTCATGTACTGGTGGTAACGGTTACTGTGTTACTTGATGGACATAGTCGGCTGCATTTGCTACTTTGGGGTTATTGTTGCAGGATTTGGCATTTTGGGGGCTCAGTATTACTAAATGATATGCTAATAAATAGTATCACGCAGTTTCTGCAGCTTTATCATCTGCACATTAATGATGCAAATCTCCTGTTTCATCACATCATGGCGGAAACGCCTCTTTCTTATGTGTTTGGGGAACGTTGTGTAATTACCCCAGAGGTGCTTAGTGCTATACTGATCTGCAGCTGTTATATGCTCCTACTTTTACTGCCTGATGAAGCAGGGTCACGCCTGTGAAACGCGTTGCACAATAACTGGGAGGGTGTAAATAACATTTTCTGTGACTGTTCAACAGTTCTGTGTGTCTGCTTGGAGGAGGTAAGTCCACCACTACCTCCTCTATACATATATATTTGTAAGATGTTTCGTCCTTTTTATCCTGCTGGCGCCTCTGTTTGTTCTTGTACAATATCTGAGTCCACCCTTGGTGTAGGGGTGTAACTCCTTTTTCTTTATCTACGGAGAGCGACTGCTTAATCCTGAGTGCGGACAGGTCTAATCTCCCCACCTGCCTTTACAGTGGTTACCTTTGTGGCGACCCGGGTGTGTGAGTATTCTTTTACTTACTCTGCATATTCATCCTTTGCCAGTACTTACTACACTATATTGGCTCTCGGTGTCCTCTCTTTGTAATTACCCTTCGGGTCACTTGTCTAACTTTTGGGAGGAAACTCTGGCTAACTGCCTCACTGTTACAGTACAGTTAGGTCCATCCATGTGATGTCATGGTCACACCCATTTTTCGGCATGGAGCGCGCAGCACTAACATAACAAACACCACCGCCAGGCTGCCAGGCAACTTGTATTGCTTAAAAGGAAATAAATATGGCAGCCTCCATATGCCTCTCACTTAAGTTGCTCTTTAAGGCTTTGTGGTTGGTGTCCCCCTCATCTCTTCTATTACACGTGAGCACTTTCCTTGTCATTCTTTATTGCTGCTATTGCACGGTGGACGTTACATTATAGATATTTTTTTCCAGTACACTCCAGGACAGGTACACTTTGAGACTTGGTCCCTCCCAGGAACAGGAAACATCCAAGAACCTCCCTATAAATTTAAAACAGAACCGGAGGTCAGGCAGTAGAGGATGTTTCCTGTTCCAGGAACCATGCCTCTCTAAAAGTGTACAGCTGTTCCGTAGAGCCTGGGGGGCTAGGGGCTAGTTTTGTGCACACAGCTTCTAGCTGCTTCCTGGGGATGGCTGGGTTGTTAAAAAGTGCCTATGTAGCTTACCAAGGTCCCTGCAGCATACTCTGGTTGCCTTGTGGAGAGAGAGCTTGCAGGAGGGTCGCTCCGAAGACGCAGTGTGGCGGTGAACGCTGGATTGTGCGGGCGAAAGCCACGTATCGAGCACTTCTGGTTCGCCGGAAACTACTTTCGGGTCGGATGACATCACCGCCGCGCGCTGAGCTGAAGCGGAACGGCCTGCTAACGTCGCAGCACCACAATCTCCTCGTGGATAATGAAGGAGACACAGGAGCCACCGAAGGTGAGAGCGGCGTGGTGCTGGGATGGGGATCTCTGGCAGGGAGCGGTTCTAGCTGGTAGAACCTCGCCTGCAGATCACTGACCATGGTGGAGTATAACGTGGTCTGCTTGTATAACTATGTGCCAGTAATTGTGTATATCTATGCAGAGCTACAGTTATTGTTGGTATTGATGATGCATAGTTCTAGCCTGCTATTGATGAGTGTATCTCTAGTAGCATTGGGTTTATTGTTGGTATTTTTATGATTTTACACTGATAGCGCACTTCTTGCGTGGATACTATAACGTATGGGCTCACAGTACAGACTGCACTAGTTCATTGTTGAATGCATTGTCTGGATTGGCTTAATGATATAGCAGCTATCTGGAATGGAATTTATTTGCTTAGTTTGCTATTTCTGTTTAATATCACTAGTTTTTACTACAGGAGCATTACATATAGATTTGTTTCTTTTATTTACAGACTAACCCCTGTATGCAGTAAAAAAACTAGTTGCAAGCTGGAAGAAGTTTCTATGCCAGTATTGTTTATCAAAGGCTGTTAAAGAAGATGGTAGTTCTACTAAGGATTTAATCAATTCCTTTAGAAGAGAATTGAAAGATACTTTAAAAAATTTTAAATCCTCTTTATCAGTGCCTGCAGTAATGTCACAGCAGCCTGAACTATCTCAACAGGTTCAGACTCAAACGCTGTCTCAGATTCAAGCTCAAACGCAGTTGCAATTGCAGACTCAGGTGCAATCACAATCTCAGGCAATGGCAGGAGCACCAACCTGTTTCTGAACATGTACATAAGAAAACAACTAAAAGACTAATCGGGTGTTTGAATCAGATGAGGAAGATGAACCATTAAAGAGAATCTGTATTGTTAAAATTGCACAAAAGTAAACATACCAGTGCGTTAGGGGACATCTCCTATTACCCTCTGTCACAATTTCGCTGCTCCTCGCCGCATTAAAAGTGGTTAAAAACAGTTTTAAAAAGTTTGTTTATAAACAAAATGGCCACCAAAACAGGAAGTAGGTTGATGTACAGTATGTCCACACATAGAAAATACATCCATACACAAGCAGGCTTTATACAGCCTTTTGAATCTCAAGAGATCATTTGTGTGTTTCTTTCCCCCTGCAGCTATCTTCCACTGAAGTGTCAGGCTGTTTCTTCCTGCAGAGTGCAGACAGCTCTGCCTGTATGTAATTCATTAGTATGTGAAAGCCCAGCCAGCTCAGAGGACGATTTATCCAGCTTGTAAAAGATGAGAGAAGAGAGAAGCTGCTCTAATCTAAATAATACACAGGCAGTGTGCAGAGAGGGGCCTGGAGGGGGGAGATGCATCACAGAACCACAACACTGAAGAACTTGGCAGCCTTCCAGACACAGGCCGACAAGTCTGACAAGAGAGAGATAAGTTGATTTATTACAGAGATGGAGATAGTAGAACGTGCTGCAGTAAGCCAGAGCACATTAGAATAGATTTTGGAACTTGTAGGATGGAAGAAAACCGGATGAAATTTTTGTTAAGGAGTCTCTTTAAGTGTATATGTTACGGCCAAAACCAGAAATCGGCCAATTCTAGAACTGGCCACTTTGAAGTCCAAAATGCTGGGAATTTCTGACATTGGCCGGCCAGTTCTAGAAACGGCCAAAGTCAGTCGGCCAAAGTCCAAAACGCACAAATCCCAGAGCATCCCGGGTCCTGTCCAGCACCAGGAATGGCACTCGGAACTTCCTCTCTGCTCTGAAAGATACAGCATAATCATCTTTTTCAAGAAAAGCATTTCTTAGTTACAGCTGATACAAATCCTGCAATAAATCTGCAGTGTGTCTACATCCTGCCTTCTTGGGAGCAGATATATTGTTAACATCCTGTGCTTTTAAATTAGCTGCTCTGCTGTGGCAGTCAGGTGACACAGGGGAGAGATCAAATTACAGTGGTGACTAGTCACAGATGGGCGGGGTCTTTGCTAAGCGCTTTGCATGGCTGTGGGTGCTTTGCTGGGAGGCTCTGCATGGCTTGGGGGGGCCGCTTTGCATGGCTGGGGGTGGGCTTTGCTGGGTGCCTTTTAGGCTGGGGTGCTTTGCTAGGCTGGGGTGCTTTTGCTGGGCTGGGGGCATTTCTGGAGGCTGCAGGCGCTACTCAGACCTCCGATCAGGGCAACCAGAGAGGCGGAGAGAGGCAGAGCAACGCGCACGCTACCCGCCCGGACCCATACACTTCATATGCCTCTCTCTGCCTCCCTGGTCCAGTCGCCCTGATCGGAGTTCTAAATAACGGCAGTGGGGGAGGAGCGGTGAGAGGGGCTTCCGGGAGGTGGGGAGAGGAGAGCAGCTGGCAGCGGTGCAGGAAACTTCGGGACTTGGCCGGCCACCTTAAGTCACAATGCGTTCTGGCCGGCCAAAGTCCGCAATGCATGCCTGTTTTCTATATTGGATGAATACACCGGCCAATTCGCGTTCTGACCGGCCAGAACCCGAAGTGGCCAGACTTCGGGTTCTGGCCGTAACATATATAATTCTTCTGCTGAGTCCGATGTTTCTCAAAATGGAAATAGTCAAGCAAGACCATCTTGATTCAAATTTCTCGCTACGGAAACAGAAATTTTATTAGAGGCTATGTATGAGGAATTGCAGCTCAAAAAATCAGAACCGACAGAATTGTCTATTCATGATAAATATATGAAGGAATGGAGTCCACAGAGGAATAAGAGTTCCCATTGCATCAGTCCACAAAAAATATGATTAACAGCCAATGGAAGAACCCTGACAGAACTTTTTATGTCTAGAGGTTTTAAGAGGCGTTTTCCCTTTGCAGAGGAGGACTGTAAATTTTGGGACAAATCACCTAAATTAGACGCAGCCTTTTCTCAGGTTGAGAGAGATGACGAGTTGGCGTTTGAGGACTTAGGTCATTTAAGGCTGCTTACACACCAAGACGTTACAGGCGCACGTTAGTGCGCCTGTAACGCTCCCCCAACGCACAGCAATGTAACACAAGTGGGCTGTTCACACAGCCCACGTTGCGTTACATGTAACGCTGCACGTTCTGTGCAAAGTGCAGCATGCTACGGCGTTAGAGCGGCTATAGCCGCGTTAGACTGTTTGCACATGCGCAGTGGGGGGCGGAGAGGAGGCGGGGAGAGCCAGCTACAGTAGCCGCGCACATGGCTACTTAATATTCACTGCACTGGCGGGCGCTGATTGGCCGGCGGGACCACGTGATGCGGAGTGTCTCGCTCCGCATCACGTGGTCCCGCTGGCCATTCAGCGCCACTCTGGGAGACATTATAGGACTCGAGCCGCCTAACGTGGCTCACTCTACCGTCGGCTCTTGCAGCACCATACGTTGTGTTAGGTGCACGTTATGCGACCTTAACGTGGCACCTAATGCAACGTCTTGGTGTGCAAGAAGCCTAAAGGATCAGTCTGACAAGAAAATTGAGTTTGCACTTAAGAAATTGTGGCCTGCAATCTGTACGAACTTTAGGCCTGCTACTGCAATTACCTGTGTTATTAGAGTTCTGCATCTATGGATGTCTCAGTTACATGATAATATAGTTAATAATACTCTAAAGGATCAATGACTAAACTCTATGAATGTGATGGACAAGGCAGTAGCCTACATTACTGACACAATATCAGAATCGGTAAGAATCACAGCTAGAGCAGCAGGTATTGCTAGTGTAGCTGGACCAAATCTTTGGTTAAAAACCTGGCATGGTAGTATGTCATCGAAAAATAGTCGTATCTATGCCAGTAGCTGGTGATACGCTGTTCGGACCAGAATTAGAGCAAATTTTACAATGTACAGCTGACAAAAAAAATCGTTTCCCAAAAAGAAATCACAAATACAAGAAAAAATTATTTTTTTCGTAAAAACCAACTAGATAATAAAACAAAGTTTCAAGCCAAAAAAAGAGAAACTGGCCCTTGGTGGCTGATGGTGTAATGGTTAAGGGCTCTGCCTCTGACACAGGAGACCAGGGTTCGAATCTCGGCTCTGCCTGTTCAGTAAGAGACCTTTGGCAAGTCTCCCTAACACTGCTACTGCCTATAGAGCGCGCCCTAGTGGTTGCTGCTCTGGCACTTTGAGTCCGCCAGGAGAAAAGCGCGATATAAATGTTATTTGTCTTGTCTTGTCTTTAGCAAAGGTCAGAAGAAGCAGGATTCAACAGTTAACCTGCTGGGCGGTCTGGACGAGCTCAGCTCGTCCATCACCGCCGGAGGCTGCCGCTCAGGCCCTGCTGGGCCGATTTGGCTCAAATAAAAAGCAGCACACACAGCCGGCACTTTGCCAGCCGCGTGTGCTGCATGATCGCCGCCGCTCTGCGGCGATCCGCCGCGAGCAGCGGCGAAAGAGGGTCCCCCCAGCCGCCTGAGCCCAGCGTAGCCGGAACAAAAAGTTCCGGCCAGCGCTAAGGGCTGGATCGGAGGCGGCTGACGTCAGGACGTCGGCTGACATCGATGACGTCACTCCGCTCGTCGCTATGGCGACGATGTAAGCAAAACAAGGAAAGCCGCTCATTGCGGCCTTCCTTGTTTATTCTGGGCGCCGGAGGCGATCGGAAGAACGCCTCCGGAGCGCCCTCTAGTGGGCTTTCATGCAGCCAACTTTAAGTTGGCTGCATGAAATAGTTTTTTTTTTTATTAAAAAAAAACCCTCCCGCAGCCTGCCTGGCGATCTTAATAGAACGCCAGGCAGGTAAAAAATCCTGCAACCCAATCAAAACAATGACATAATTCCGGTGGGGGGAAGGCTGGGCTACTTCCTATCACACTGGAAAGAAATGTCAGAAAGCCTGTTTATTGTCAATACAATCAAAGATGGTTACCACATAGTATTCCAGAAGGTACAGGTAACCCAAAATGTGGTATCCTCAATACATCAGGAGGCCCTAGAGTTTATAATTCAGGATATGTTGGAGAGGAAGGTTGTGTCGGTGGTGCCAGTGGATCAAAGGAGGAAAGGTTTTTATTCAAAAATCTTTCTCGTTCTGAAACCGTCGGGAAAATTCAGATTGATTCTCAATCTAAAACCTATCAATCCTTTCATAAAGTACGAAAAGTTTCGCATGGAGTCGATTCACTCTATCAGGAATCTACTGATTCCAGAAGGGTTCATGCTCAGTATAGATGTAAAGGATGCGTACTGGCAGATACCGATAGAACTAAAATCTCAAACATTTCTGAGGTTCGCTGTCCAAACGGAAGACGGGATTCAACCTCTACAATTCCGTTGCCTCCCGTTTGGGATTACTTCTGCTCCAAGGATCTTTACCAAGGTCATGGCAGAAGTAGTAGCAGTCTTACACAAGAAGGGTGTGTTAATAATTCCCTATCTAGACGATCTATTAATTACTGCAAAATCAAGGGAAAACTTGGTAAAGCGCAGGGAAATGGCGTTACAAGAACTACAGTTAGCCGGTTGGTTACTCAGCGAAGAAAAATCGCAACTACAGCCAACTCAGAAAATCCAATTTTTCGGATTTATCATAAATTCGATAAGCCAAAAATTGTATCTACCAAAAGAAAAGATTCAAAAAAATGATTAACGAAATAAATCAGTTTGTGGTGCTACAATGATATCTCTGAGACAGATCATGAGATTGCTTGGCCTTCTGACATCGTCAGCACCGGCAGTACAGTGGGCAATGATACATGTCAGAGTGATGCAAGCTTAGCTATTAAACAACTGGGACAGAAAGCCACAGTCTCTAGACCAATCGATAAGGGTAACAGACGAAGTAAAAAGAGATCTGCTGTGGTGGTCTGTAGAGAACAACTTATCTGTAGGGAAACTATGGAGGTTTCCGATACAAAAAGTATTGACCACAGATGCTGCGAGTGCAACCGGTTAGGGGGCACATGTGGACTCATTTCAGACCCAGGGAATCTGGGATCAATCGATGGCCAACCACTCATCCAATTTCAGAGAGTTATTGGCAGTGAAGATGGCAATCCTCAGCACGATGCACATATTACAGGCCAATCATGTGCAGATTCAAACGGACAATTCCACGGTAGTGGCCTATATCAATCGCCAAAGGGGAACAAAATCGAAAATACTTTTACATCTGGCACTAGAGATTTTAAAGATAGCGGTAATAAATTTCCTATCCCTAACAGCAGTGCATTTGAAGGGGATATTGAATGTTCTAGCCGATCAGTTAAGTCGTCAACAGATCTCCAACACGGAGTGGAGTTTGAACAACAGAATATTCGATCAGCTGGTGGCCAGATGGGGTTGCCCCCATATAGACCTATTTGCGAACAGAATAAACAAAAAGTGCAGCCAATTTTACTCTCTGAATGTGATGGACAATCCATTAGGTATAGATGCTCTGTCCCAGGACTGGAACAAAACGTTAATGTATGCATTTCTGCCACTAAATCTAATGTCTTTAATTCTACAGAAACTTTTGAAATCAACCGGCACAATGATACTAATTGCGCCGGATTGGCCCAGAAGATCATGGTACCCTTTACTACTGGCTCTTTCAGTGGAACCTCCATGGAGATTACCAGTAACAAAAGACATGATCCTTATACAGGGGCAGCCAGTTCAACAAGCAGCTACATGGAAACTAACAGCTTGGTTACTGAGGAGGCAGTCCTTAAAGAGACTCCGTAACAAAATAACAAAAATTTTAGCAGTATTTCTCATATTCTACAAGTTCCTAAAGCTGTTCCATTGTGCTCTGGCTTACTGCAGCACTTTCTACTTGCACGGTCTTTGTAATAAATCAACTTATCTTTCCCCTGTCGGACTTGTCGGCTGTGTCTGGAAGGCTGCCAACTCTTCAGTAATGTGAACATGTTAACTCCTTCCAAGCCCCTCCAGTGCTCCTGTGATTATTCCTCACAATGTCCCTGCTCTCACTGTCAGCTTGTCTGCTATCTGTGAGGCTGATAAACACAGACTGATAAACTGAACAAAGAATAGCTGGCTGATGAGGAAGCTGCCTGTCAGGCTGACACGAGTGCAGACCCGAGACTACAGGCTCTAAAGACACAGCTTGTCATGCTTCATTGACACAGCTCTTTCAAAACTTGCACATAACCTCTGGAGACTGAATTCAATGTGTAACCCACTGAATTCTCTGTGTACTCACTGTGTATTAACTGAGTTCACTGCTCTGCTGATGTACTTCCTGTTTTGGTGGCCATCTTTTCTGTTTACAAAACAGTTTATAAAACAGTTTTTTTACCCTCTTTATTGCAGCGGAGAGCAGCAAAAATATTACAGAGGGGGCTAGGAGATGACCCCAAACAGGCAGGGATGTTTGTTTATATTTCATTTTGTGAATACAGATTCTCTTTAAAACTAAAGGGCTGTCTACAAGAGTAATTACAACCCTGTTAAATAGCAGGAAACATAATACTAGATTGATCTATCAGAAATACTGGAAAACTTCTAATTTATAGTTACAAACGTCAAATTTTAAGCAAGATTAAAGTCCAGATAGCAGCCTTATCGTTTTTTTTTATTCGCTAAAAAATTAGCGATGGATCCGCTAATTGTGCGCTTCGTTAAGTCGATTGAGAGAAGTAAGCCAGTTTTGGTTAAAAATTTTCCCAGATGGGATTTACCTTTTGTTTTGCAAGCTCTGTCGTCAGATTATTTTGTAGATAATGATTCGTTACATTTATCTACGTTAAAAACTGTGTTTCTGGTAGCCATCACCTCCGCTAGGCGAGTTAGTGAATTGCATGCATTATCCTGTAAGCAGCCATTTTGTTCTTTCTACAGTGATAGGGTTGTATTAAGTACAAGTCTGGAATTCCTTCCTAAAGTTGGTGACATTTACCATAGGACTCAGGAAATAATATTACCATCGTTCTATAATGAACCTAAAACAGCAGAAGAAACAAAGTGGCACAGACTGGATGTTAAAGTGAATCTGTTAGCTTACTTAGACAAAGTGAAAGATTTTAGTAAAACAGAATCTTTATTTGTGAACTTTTCAGGTAAACATAAGGGTGTTAGAGCCTCAAGTAAAACCATAGCTAGATGGATCAAATATTGTATAAGGGAAGCTTATAAATCTGTGGATAAGGATCCTCCTTTATATTTAAGAGCTTATTCTACATGGGCAGCTGCAACGACATGGGCCTACAGGCAAGGAATATCGTCTATGGACATCTGTAAAGCTGCAACGTGGAAGAGTCTCAACACCTTCATGAAGCACTACAGACTTGATCAACTCTCTGCAAAAGATCAAAGATTTGGGAGAACTGTCCTGGAGGCAGTAAAACCCGCCCTAAGGTGTGTAAACGTATTTACTTGTTTATCATCTCAAAGTGTACCTGTCCTGGAGTATACTGGAAAAACCACATGTTAGCTTACCTGCTAACGGTATTTTTAGTCACTCCAGGACAGGTAGGGGTACCCACCCATTTTATATGTAATAATATATCTGTACGGCATAAGTCTATTATGTTTATATGCTTATGATATTTAAACGGAATTGTAATGTTTTATTTATATTCATAAATAAGCATAAGGTTAGCTTTTTACTTCCTGTTACTTGTCATTATACTGCCTGACCACCGGTTCCGTTTGAAATTTATAGGGAGGTTCTTGGATGTTTCCTGTTCCTGGGAGGGACCAAGTCTCAAAGTGTACCTGTCCTGGAGTGACACTCTCTATATCTTATTTATTTAAATGAATGATTTAACCAATATGGTGCTGGTCCGATCCTTCTGTTTCCTATATCCAGTACACTATCCAGCCGCTGCTCCTAGTGCAGATTTCATTTAATATGGAGCTGAACTCTTGCACAGGACAGGAGGAAAACAGAGAGAAATGCACCCTGTATGTATTAAGAGAGTTTAGCCTGTCTAACTCCCCCTCATCTGTGACTAATCACAGGTTGTAATTTGATCTCTCAGCTGTGTCAGCTCATGAATCTTCTCTGCACGGCAGAGCAGCTAATTTGTAAACACAGGATGTTATCAATATGTCGGCTTCCATGAAAGCAGGATGTTGGCACAATGCAGATTTATTGCAGGATTTGTATCAGCTGTAACAAATAAAAGGACCACTTGTAGTGAGAAGAATATGGGGGCTGCCATGTTTATTTCCTGTTAAGCAATACCAGTTGCCTGGCAGCCCTGCTGATCTATTTAGCTGCAGATTCTGACTATAATGTCGGAAACACCTGATCTGCTGCATGCTTGTTCAGTGTCTGGGGCTAGAAGTATTAGAGGCAGAGGATCAGCAGGATGCCAGGCAACTGGTATTGTGTAACAGGAAATAAATATGGCAGCCTCCATATCCCTCTCGCTTCATTCATGCACTTCACAAAGGCCTGTGTGCCGAAACATTCTGCTTTTATACTGTGATATAATAATAATTTGAGCTTTTATAGCCTTTAAATCCAGATCTAGACTCGGTTGTTCTTGATTTTATGTATGTTTCCTGCACCTTTTCAGGGCCCGGGTGCTGAGTGGGCAACTCACTAGTGTTTTCAATTTATGCTGCGGTTGAGCAATTGGACAAATGTATCAATTCCCCACCCCAGTAATGCCATTTCTCCCCCAGTATAGCCATGCCCCCTCCCTCCTGTGCCCCACAGCATTGCCATTATCCTCCAGTATGTAATGTCCCTCACCCCAGTAATGCCATTTCTCCCCCAGTATAGCCATGCCCCCCTGTGTCCTCCAGCATTGCCATTATCCTCCAGTATGTAATGTCCCCACCCCAGTAATGTCATTTCTTTCCCAGTATAGCCATACCCCCTGTGTCCCCCAGCATTCCCATTATCCTCCAGTATGTAATGTCCCCCCCATCCCAGCAATGCCATTTCTCCCCCAGTATAGCTATGTCCCCCCTGTGTCCCCCAGCATTGCCATTATCCTCCAGTATGTAATGTCCCCCACCCCAGTAATGCCATTTCTTTCCCAGTATAGCCATGTCCCCCCTGTGTCCCCCAGCATTGCCATTATCCTCCAGTATGTAATGTCCCCCACCCCAGTAATGCCATTTCTCCCCCAGTATAGCCATGTCCTCCTGTGTCCCCCAGCATTGCCATTATCCTCCAGTGTGTAATGTCCCCCCACCCCAGTAATGCCATTTCTCCCCAGTATAGCCATGTCCCCCTGTGTCCCCCAGCATTGCCATTATCCTCCAGTATGTAATGTCCCCCACCCCAGTAATGCCATTTCTCCCCCAGTATAGCCATGTCCCCCCTGTGTCCCCCAGCATTCCCATTATCCTCCAGTATGTAATGTCCCCCCCATCCCAGCAATGCCATTTCTCCCCCAGTATAGCTATGTCCCCCCTGTGTCCCCCAGCATTGCCATTATCCTCCAGTATGTAATGTCCCCCACCCCAGTAATGCCATTTCTTTCCCAGTATAGCCATGCCCCCCTGTGTCCCCCAGCATTGCCATTATCCTCCAGTATGTAATGTCCCCCACCCCAGTAATGCCATTTCTCCCCCAGTATAGCCATGTCCCCCCTGTGTCCCCCAGCATTGCCATTATCCTCCAGTATGTAATGTCCCCCCCATCCCAGCAATGCCATTTCTCCCCCAGTATAGCTATGTCCCCCCTGTGCCCCCCAGAATTCCCATTATCCTCCAGTATGTAATGTCCCCCACCCCAGTAATGCCATTTCTTTCCCAGTATAGCCATGCCCCCCTGTGTCCCCCAGCATTGCCATTATCCTCCAGTATGTAATGTCCCCCACCCCAGTAATGCCATTTCTCCCCCAGTATAGCCATGTCCCCCCTGTGTCCCCCAGCATTGCCATTATCCTCCAGTATGTAATGTCCCCCCATCCCAGCAATGCCATTTCTCCCCCAGTATAGCTATGTCCCCCCTGTGCCCCCCAGCATTGCCATTATCCTCCAGTATGTAATGTCCCCCACCCCAGTAATGCCATTTCTTTCCCAGTATAGCCATGTCCCTTTGTGTCCCCCAGCATTGCCATTATCCTCCAGTACGTAATGTCCCCCACCCCAGTAATGCCATTTCTCCCCCAGTATAGCCATGTCCCCCCTGTGTCCCCAGCATTGCCATTATTCTCCAGTATGTAATGTCCCCCACCCCAGTAATGCCATTTCTCCCCCAGTATAGCCATGCCCACACTTCAGAATTGCTCCCTTCCCCCACCTCCATGCAAAGTAGTAAAAGGAAGGATTTACATTGGTTTATAGCTAGCTGTCACAGTGTGCTCCAGTCCTCTGCTCCCATTAGCCTCAGTCTCTGCCTCTCCTCATATCCTCATCCATCTACCACTACCAGCACTGCTGTAACATCACAGGAATGGTAGCAGTGGGAGGGGGATGTGAGGAGAGAAGGCCAGCTGGAGAGGAGGCAGAGGGAGGACAGGACTGCAGCACGCTGTGAGTATAGTGCACAGGTAGCTATAAGCCAGCTTATTCTGCTTTCCTGCAATACTCTGCATGGCCCCATCTCCCACAAGTGACAGCAATGGGGAGTGCTGAGGGGAGGGGGGTCCTGTATTGGTAGTTTCACCACTGACAGCTGTATAACCTAGATTATTCTTCCCTTATTATCTATCCAAAGGCATCAGCATCCTGTACAGATCACACGACCACATCACTGAGGATGGACGAGGACCAGAGTCACATGACTGAGAGGATATTCAACCTCACCCTGGAGATCATCTGTCTGCTGACTGGAGAGGTGAGGAGAATTCCTGGAGGTCACATGATATAACTCTTTTTCTATTCATAAAACACACCTGACCAGAGAGCTGAGGAGGATTCTGGGAAATCATGTGACGTTAGTGTTGATCTTTCCATACAGAAATTTCCTCCAGTGAAGTCTGGTGATCATGTGACCATCACGGTGCCCCCACCTCACTTCCTGATATTTGAGGGACGCAACAAGCACAAGATTCTGGAAATCACCAGGAAAATGATTGAGCTGCTGACAGGAGAGGTGAGCAGTGCTGGCAATTATGGGACAATATCCAGTAACAGCAAGGGGGTATCAGGATAATGACTGTTTTATTCTGTGTGTCAGGTACCTATGAGATGTCAGGATGTCACCGTCTATTTCTCCATGGAGGAGTGGCAGTATATAGAAGGACACCAGGACCTCTACAAGAACGCCATGATGGAGAATCAGCTGCCCCTCATATCACCAGGTAAGAGGAGATTCTTATTTTTTTGTAATGGAGAAAGCAGCGCTTGGGGTCCTCCTAGATCCCCCTCATTTGATAAACACAAACCGACAATGACCTCAATTCACTAAGGGCTGTTTAGCAAAAAAAAAAAAAAGGTTGGGGAAATCACACATTCTGTATTGTAGACTTTGTTTTCCAAGTGCACCAGATTGTCACACATGCGGTAATGGGTAATTTACTGAGAAATGTTGCTTCAGTTCAGTAAGACCTGCTCGGTAATGCAGAAGTCTCACAGCTGTGGAGGAGGTCTCTGCAGCAAGCTGAGGTTCTCTCCTACAAGTGTCTGCATAACCCATTCCTGTGTGACAGCTTACTAGAGAGTAAAGGGCTTCCTGCATCCCTTTAGATGTGTATACATGTCTAAACCGCTGGCAACAAAAGTGAGGAAACCCCTAAGTGAAAAATTTCAAAATTCTACTCTATTAGACATTTCAGGGCCCAATCCAATTCACCTTTTTCCCTAAGTTTTCTCCTTGGTGATATTTTCATATCTTATCAATAAATGGCCTTTTAAGCCACCTGCAAGCAACAAAAAATCTTACTAAGATTATAAATGTGACAGTTTGGATGTTTGTTACTCGATCACACAAAACTGGCTGATCGGATTTGAATGAAATTTGTCCCACACATAGTACATCACCTGGAATAACATATAGGAGACTTTTTATCCCCATAACCAGAAAGTGGGCGGAGACAAATACAAATTTCACTGGGAAAATGTAAACTGCAGCCATTCCTACACTGCTAATGGCAGGCTTCTCAAACTTTGCACAGTTGGTTACTGGGTGACTGGGATTAATATTCAGAAAAGTGGCTGGAGCCTACAAGAGCCAATCAAAATTCACCTATTTATTTTCAAGGGGAATATTTACTTGCTGCCATTTTTGGACAGTTAATGGCACAAGCCTCAAGCCTGGTCCAGTTGGTCATTAGGTGACTGGGGTTCAAATTCAGAACAGGAGTGGAGCCACAAACAGCCAATCAGATTTGTTTCATTTCACTGCAAATTATTGATTCCAAAGACCACAAAGCTCACAAACTTGGTCATTGAGTAATTGTGTGTTAGGGTAAAAAAAGTGGGTGCAGTCAACACCAGCTAAATACATACCTGGGCAACACCGGGCCATCAGCTAGTTAAAAATAATTTTACAGTACTTTTTCATTTGCAGAGTGTTGAGAAGTTATTTTAAACAGAACATGGAAAATGATGTCCTAGGAGAGAACTTAGAAGAGGAAGGGAATTGTTTCCGGCCCTTTCCCTCCCTGAGGTCATGTGACTGGTTAGTGTTACAAGGTCTCAGGTGTGAATGGAGAGCAGGTGTGGTACATTTGGTGTTATCGCTCTCACACTCCCTCACACTGGTCACTGGAAGCTCAGCATGGCTCCTCATGGCAGAGAACTTATGGCAGGGAACTCTCTGAGGAGCTTAAAATAAGAATTGCTGCTCTACATAAAGATGGCCTAGGCTATAAGAATATTGCCAACACTGTTACACTGAGCTGCAGCATGGCAGCCAAGACCATACAGAGGTTTCATAGGACAGGTTCCACTCAGAATAGGCCACAGAAACTGAATAAACATGCTCAGTATCATACACAGAGAGGGAGAAAGAGAGACACACACACCAAGGGTATATTTTATGACTATGGACATTGTAGATTCACACTGAAGGCATCCAAACTATGAATTAACACATGTGGAAGTATAGTACTTAACCAAAATAGTGTGAAACACCCCCGCACCGGTACGTGTTTAGTCTCTTCTTATGGACTGTTAGGTGATGATGTAACACACAGCCTACTTGTCTGCACATTGCCAAATAAAGGAAGTTGTACAGCAGTGCCGACCATCCTCTTTCCTCTCACCCCTAATGATAATTGTTCCTCCCCTCAGAATTCTCTAACAGGAAGTGATGTTTCTCTATTTGCAGGGCGGAGTCCCGGCATCAGGAACCTCTCAGAGACTCGTCTCTCTGTATCCACAGACTGTACAACGGATGGTGATGTCACTGGACAAGAGTCTCCTGCAGATATCCTGGTTACACCAAATATTCCCTCAGACTCCCCTCACCTGTCTAACCCTGAGGGGCCTCATACCCAGCACAGGTCTCCCCCTGCTGGAGGGTCTTATTCCTGTTCCACGTGTGGGAAATGTTATGCATGGAAATCAAGTCTTGTCACACATGAGAGATCTCATACTGGTGAGCAGCCCTATTCATGTGCTGAGTGTGGGAAAAAGTTTGCACAGAAATCACATCTTGTCAGACATGAGAAATCTCACACTGGTGAGAAGCCCTATTCATGTGCTGAGTGTGGGAAATGTTATGGGAATAAATCACTGCTTGTCAGACATGAGAGATCTCACACTGGTGAGAAGCCCTATTCATGTGCTGAGTGTGGGAAAAAGTTTGCACAGAAATCACATCTTGTCACACATGAGAAATCTCACACTGGTGAGAAGCCCTATTCATGTGCTGAGTGTGGGAAATGTTATGGGCAGAAATCACATCTTGTCACACATGAGAAATCTCACACTGGTGAGAAGCCCTATTCATGTGCTGAGTGTGGGAAATGTTATGGGCAGAAATCACATCTTGTCACACATGAGAAATCTCACACTGGTGAGAAGCCCTATTCATGTGCTGAGTGTGGGAAATGTTATGGGAATAAATCACTGCTTGTCAGACATGAGAGATCTCACACTGGTGAGAAGCCCTATTCATGTGCTGAGTGTGGGAAAAAGTTTGTACAGAAATCAGATCTTGTCACACATGAGACATCTCACACTGGTGAGAAGCCCTATTCATGTGCTGAGTGTGGGAAATGTTATGGGCATAAATCACTGCTTGTCAGACATGAGAGATCTCACACTGGTGAGAAGCCCTATTCATGTGCTGAGTGTGGGAAATGTTATGGGCAGAAATCACAGCTTGTCACACATGAGAGATCTCACACTGGTGAGAAGCCCTATTCATGTGCTGAGTGTGGGAAATGTTATGGGCAGAAATCACAGCTTGTCACACATGAGAGATCTCACACTGGTGAGAAGCCCTATTCATGTGCTGAGTGTGGGAAATGTTATGGGCAGAAATCACAGCTTGTCACACATGAGAGATCTCACACTGGTGAGAAGCCCTATTCATGTGCTGAGTGTGGGAAATGTTATGGGCAGAAATCACAGCTTGTCACACATGAGAGATCTCACACTGGTGAGAAGCCCTATTCATGTGCTGAGTGTGGGAAATGTTATGGATATAAATCACTGCTTGTCAGACATGAGAGATCTCACACTGGTGAGAAGCCCTATTCATGTTCTGAGTGTGGGAAATGTTATGGGAATAAATCACTGCTTGTCAGACATGAGAGATCTCACACTGGTGAGAAGCCCTATTCATGTGCTGAGTGTGGGAAATGTTATGGGAATAAATCACAGCTTGTCAGGCATGAGAGATCTCACACTGGTGAGAAGCAGTAATTCATGTGCTGAGTATGGGAAATGTTTTGCACAGAAAACAGAGCTTGTTTTACGCCTCGTTCTCATTGCGTTCCGTTAGCGGTTTAGTTTTGCATTTTGTGATGCGTTTTTTTTCTTCCTGGTGCTTGGGTGGGCGGTGCTTTTTTTGGATCGCGTTTTGTAAGTGTTTGTTTGGTGGGGCGTTATATTTTCCAGCTATATTTCGGCTGAATTTAAAGAGACTCCGTAACAAAAATTTCATCCGGTTTTCTTCCATCCTACAAGTTCCAAAAGCTATTCTAATGTGCTCTGGCTTACTGCAGCACGTTCTACTATCTCCATCTCTGTAATAAATCAGCTTATCTCTCTCTTGTCAGACTTGTCGGCCCGTGTCTGGAAGGCTGCCAAGTTCTTCAGTGTTGTGGTTCTGTGATGCATCTCCCCCCTCCAGGCCCCTCTCTGCACACTGCCTGTGTGTTATTTAGATTAGTGCAGCTTCTCTCTGCTCTATTATCTTTTACAAGCTGAATAAATCCTCCTCTGAGCTGGCTGGGCTTTCACATACTGAGGAATTACATACAGGCAGAGCTGTCTGCACTCTGCAGGAAGAAACAGCCTGACATTTCAGTGGAAGATAGCTGCAGGGGGAAAGAAACACACAAATGATCTCTTGAGATTAAAAAGTAAGGCTGTATACAGCCTGCTTGTGTATGGATGTATTTTCTATGTGTGGACATACTGTACATCAATCTACTTCCTGTTTTGGTGGCCATTTTGTTTGTTTACAAACACACTGTTTAAAACTGTTTTTAACCACTTTTAATGCGGCGAGGAGCGGCGAAATTGTGTCAGAGGGTAATAGGAGATGTCCCCTAACGCACTGGTATGTTTACTTTTGTGCGATTTTAACAATACAGATTCTCTTTAAAGAGCCCTTGTTCTAAATTTTAAATTGACATAATAAAATATGTAATGAGTGTAATGGACGGGATATATAAGGGGAGTGTTACCTGCAATGCTTTGTGGGTTGCAGATAACAGACTAGCCATGGTGGAAGAGTTGTTGTTCTAGTTGGGTCTTTTATTGCTTTGAAGGGCAAGGCCCATTCCTCCTCGCTCCTGGCTGCATCCCAGAATTTCTGTCAGTACTTGACACAATAATGATCCCCCCCTCCCCCCCCAAAATAAACATTACACTTTGTGTACAAATAAAGGCCACAGTACACAAAATAACATATGTTGCTTCCACATGGCACACTTAAATGTTTCTAATTGTAAAAAAATCTTTTGTACATGGTCTTCATATTGTTGGGTAAACATTTTTAGTTACATAGTTACATAGTTACATAGTTATTTTGGTTGAAAAAAGACATACGTCCATCGAGTTCAACCAGTGTAAAGTACAACACCAGCCTGCTCCCTCACATATCCCTGTTGATCCAGAGGAAGGCGAAAAAACCCTTACAAGGCATGGTCCAATTAGCCCCTAAAGGGAAAAATTCCTTCCCGACTCCAGATGGCAATCAGATAAAATCCCTGGATCAACATCATTAGGCATTACCTAGTAATTGTAGCCATGGATGTCTTGCAACGCAAGGAAAGCATCTAAGCCCCCTTTAAATGCAGGTATAGAGTTTGCCATAACGACTTCCTGTGGCAATGCATTCCACATCTTAATCACTCTAACTGTAAAGAACCCTTTCCTAAATAAATGGCTAAAACGTTTTTCCTCCATGCGCAGATCATGTCCTCTAGTCCTTTGAGAAGGCCTAGGGACAAAAAGCTCATCCGCCAAGCTATTATATTGCCCTCTGATGTATTTATACATGTTAATTAGATCCCCTCTAAGGCGTCTTTTCTCTAGACTAAATAAACCCAGTTTATCTAACCTTTCTTGATAAGTGAGACCTTCCATCCCACGTATCAATTTTGTTGCTCGTCTCTGCACCTGCTCTAAAACTGCAATATCTTTTTTGTAATGTGGTGCCCAGAACTGAATTCCATATTCCAGATGTGGCCTTACTAGAGAGTTAAACAGGGGCAATATTATGCTAGCATCTCGAGTTTTTATTTCCCTTTTAATGCATCCCAAAATTTTGTTAGCTTTAGCTGCAGCTGCTTGGCATTGAGTACGATTATTTAACTTGTTGTCAAGGAGTACTCCTAAGTCCTTCTCCAAGTTTGATGTCCCCAACTGTATCCCATTTATTTTGTATGGTGCTAGACCATTAGTACGTCCAAAATGCATGACCTTACATTTGCCTACATTGAATTTCATCTGCCATGTATGTGCCCATATAGCCATCCTATCCAGATCCTGTTGCAATATGACACTATCTTCCTGAGAGTTGATGATTCTGCACAATTTTGTATCATCTGCAAAAATAGCAACATTGCTCACTACTGCATCTACTAGGTCATTAATAAATAAATTGAAGAGCACTGGACCCAGAACAGACCCCTGTGGGACCCCACTGCTAACAGTCTCCCATTTTGAGTACGATCCATTGACCACAACTCTTTGTTTTCTGTCCATTAGCCATTTCCCTATCCATGAACACAGACTCTTCCCCAGTCCTTGCATCCTCAACTTTTGCACCAGACTTTTGTGGGGAACAGTGTCGAAGGCCTTTGCAAAGTCCAAGTATATCACATCTACAGCATTTCCAATATCCATATTAGCATTCACTACCTCATAAAAGCTGAGCATGTTAGTCAAACAGGACCTGTCTTTAGTAAACCCATGTTGATGCTGAGAAATAAGATTATTTTCTACTATAAAGTCATGTATAGTATCTCTTAGTAACCCCTCAAATAGTTTGCATACAACTGATGTTAAGCTTACAGGTCTATAATTTCCTGGATCAGATTTTTTGCCCTTCTTAAATAATGGGAAAACGTGGGCTGTACGCCAATCCACTGGGACTCTGCCAGTTGCAAGAGAGTCACAAAAGATAAGATAAAGGGGTTTATCTATAACTGAACTTAATTCCCTTAGGACCCGAGGATGCATGCCATCCGGGCCAGGTGCCTTGTCTATTTTTAATTTATTTAGTCTTGCCTTCACTTCTTTCTGCGTTAAGTATTTAATATTACAGTTAGAAGATTGAGACTCTTCCGCCTCTGTAGTTTGCAACAGTGCTGTTTCTTTTGTGAAGACAGAAGCAAAGAAAGCATTTAATAACTTTGCCTTACCTTGGTCATCCACCATTGAGTTCCCACCCTCATCCTTTAGGAGTCCTATACAGTCAACCTTTCTTTTTTTAGAGTTAATGTACTTGTAAAACTTTTTTGGGTTAGATTTGATATCCTTAGCGATTTGTTTTTCAGCTTCAATCTTTGCCTGCCTAATTTCTTTTTTACAATTTTTATTGCACTCCTTATAATTGCTTAGTGCAGCCTCGGGCCTACACGTTTAGAGACTACTACTCTCTCTCTGCTGCCTACATGTCCTACACAACCACTGTTATTACTCTTAATGTAATTTGAAACTAACAATATGTGCCCTGTGCTTTAAAATAGGGCCTGTTGCACTATTGTGCTTCAACAAAATAAACCTAACCCTTTACTAACAAACCTTAGTGACCATTGTGCTTGTGTTAGGAGGCCACATTACATTTCACTCTTCAAACTCAAATTTACACACGCTCCTTGCCTCACTCTCAGACTCATTTTCCAGTATGTCTGTTCTGTGCACTGCCTTGCCCACTTAGACCGTGAAGAGTGTTGTGTCAGGAGAGGAGTCTAGGGGACTTGCTGGTCTTTTACACATAGCTGCTGCTGCTATGGGTGGATAGTATGGGTGTGGATACCTTAGAGAATATGTGGGATAAGTTGGTACAGAGTACTTTGGATGGTCATATCTAGGTTGACTATGAGAAGATGGCTGTAGTTGGGGTTTGGGATGGAGCATGAGGATTACCCATATGATTTTGCCTATAGTAGGATGTGTCTTGCGGGTCTTTAGGTGGATGTGGTGTGACATATTCCTCAAGCTCCCCAATTATAGCACGTTGGACACACACAGCCTTTTGGTATTTTGCTGAAAGAGGGAGCTGAACTGAGGAGAAACTGGGCGCTGGGGTCATGCAAGTAGGCTCTTTCTTCATCACATTTATCCATATGGAGGAGTGCCCTCTCCATGGCTGATAGTATTTTATGATCAAGTTCTGCCCTTGTCATTCCTCTACCTGCTCTTCTTAACTCAAAGGGTTGGGTGGACCTATATGTCACATTAGGTGTAAATGGGGAAGTATAACTCGTGGATGGACTCTCTGGGGAGTGCATAGGGATCTTCTCCTCCTCCTCTTCTTGCACACATGTAACACCACTATCCACTGATGATGGCTCAGTTATGTCCACATCGGTTCTGGTAGTTTGTGTGGGATCTTCATCAGGTAGATTGTCTTCTGCACTGTTAAGAAAGGAGAATAATAATCCACCTCCCCTTATTCTTGAAATGTCTCAGTTCCAATACTTACAGGGCAGCCCAAGAATGTGGCTTCATAAGGTTCAGAAAGGCAGCATATCTGAATGTTCTGCGGTGTTTGGCCCCTGGAACACTTTCCTGGTAAAGGTTATGTGCCATCAAATCACGTTTGTAGTTCTCCAGAATAGATCTCCATAATGCTTTCAACTGGTCAACTGCAAAGACAAAATACAAAACGCTTTGTTATTTGTTTCCAATTATAAAGGCATTACAACAGGCCACATGTGTGCGCCTAGACATGTGTAATAGAACTAGTGCAAATCTAGTGTAGCAAACACAGTGTTGTATAACTGCTGAACACATCTGTCTGGAGATGCCACTGATCCAAATTCCCATCCCTGACCCCGGCCCTCGGCCCAACCCCCAGTCACAGGACTTCCCATTCACCTTTATTGCTACAGAAGACTTGGCCCTACCACTAAATTACATAATGCCCTTTTACCACAGAGCCACGGCAGCACCAAACTATTCTGACTTCCACAATGATGATAAATGTTGGGTGTGATATCTCTTTCCTATAAATATTGCTACAAATAAACTTTACATTTCTAAGCCCAATTCTTAAAGCAGTAGTATGCCAGGGAAACACACACACTACACACACACACACACACACACACACACACACACACACACACACACACACACACACACACACACACACTACACACTACACACACACACACTACACACACATACACACACACACACACACACACACACACACACCATACACACACACACACACACACCATACACACACACACACCATACACACACACACCATACACACACACACACACACACACACACGGTATACAGATCCCTTGCTAACTGAGATGATATGTTCTGGGGGTGTCGCCCCCCCCCCCCCCCCCCTTTGCACACCTGGGCGGAGCAACAAACAGCTAATCAAATTTCACCTATTCATGTCAATGGAAAAAAATGGCTGCCATTCTCACAGTAATCAAGCCAGAAGAGTCCCCACACTTTATTCAAAAAACACACTAAATTGTCTGTCGAGCAAACAGGATTATATATCCACAGTTCCCATTCAGGGGAATAATAATCAAATCATAAGCAAAAAAGAGAAAGAATCCCCTATGAGTGGGTTCTGGTATGTACAAGTCAAACCAAAGACTGTTTGTATCAAAGTATTCAATCAGATTTTATTGGCAATCAATTCACATAATAAAAACATTAAAATACTAAAAAAAAAAACATCATCCCTATAATAAGAGATCTCTGGATATGAATTCATAATATAATATAATACAATCTGTAGTACAATTGTCCTGGGCAAAAAATGAAACCGTGCAAAAAACAACAAACAAGGAGACTGATAACAGCCAATAATATACAGTGTGCAAGAGCTACATTACAGCAATATTAGTGCATAAGCGGTCGGATAGTGGACTGCACCCCACACCCAGCAATACCGGGATATGTGCCGCAGTCAACACCTCACCCCCAGTGCCAACCCCAAAACTCACAATTACATATATCATAATCATAAAAAGTGCTTATGTGCATAAATAACTAAAGTGCAGGATGCAAGGCTGAGTCCATTGCCCAGGGTATTACCTTAAATACACTACAAGGTCCAGAGTGGGGGATGCCGCCCTACGCGCTCGCAGATTACCCTCTGCTTCAATCGAGGCTAAAGTTTGTTGTGAGCTGAATTGCTTAAAGAAAATCTGAACTGAAAATTAAAAGTCAAATAAGCACACACAAGTCATACTTACCTTCCATGTAGTCTACTCCTCAGTGTCTTTCTCCTGTCCTGCGTCCTGTTTGTTCACTGTGATCAAGGGAATTTTCCGTCCTCCATTTTGAAAATGGCCATTATCCCATAACAGCTTTCTGGTCAGCACACAGTTAAACTGTAACATCGCCCACTTGAGCCATAGGGAAACATGGACATTACCTGGTACATCTGTTTTCCTCTCAGCTGTAACTGACAGCAACTGATATTTTACTGACAGCAACTGATATATTTCAGATCTGACAAAATATTGTCAGAACTGGAAGGGATTATTGTCAGAAGAAAATGGTGAGCTTTTGAGAGGAACTGATGGCAAGGTAACTATGTAATGTTCATTTGAAGTTACCTCATGTGTTTATTTAAAATATTTTTACTCAGTACAGGTTCTCTTTAAGTACGGAGGTGTTTGGGGCGGGGAATTCCTATTCCAGCGTACGTGGCCACGTACTAGACACACGCCCACCGCCGCTAACCAATAGCGGCGCCGGCGTCGTCCTGTTCCTATGGAGATGTGAGGGGATACGCGGTGGGCGTGGCGTCAACCATCTCGTCATCCACGCAGCCAGTCAGGCGCATCAGGTTGACGTTGCGTATCACGCGACCCTACAGGTCGCATAAACAATAAATGCATGCGTTCCAAGTGCGGCCATCCGGCCAACCAGACGCACTAAAGCTACGTCATCGGGATGCGACCCTACGGTCGCATAAATACTAAAAGCGTATCACAGCTATCCTACACCTTGCGTTCCAAAGCCACCAAACCAACCCCAGCAAGCCCCCCCCCCCCCCCCCCCTCTATCTACAAAATTATCAATATCATAATAATCAAACTACATACAGTTGATCTCTGTAACATAGTAAAATAAGTTTAACAATAACATTTTAATTATAACATAGTATTCATTCCCAAAGTATTTGGATCACACAGACACGTTTCTACTGTAGTGCTGCACTCTAGTGGCGGAGGGGGTAATTCCAACAAGATACCTATAGAAGTTCATAAAGATATTGTGACATTAGTCACAGTGACACTGGTTTGCCGTGGGTGTGTCTTCTGTTGATCACACAATTATGATCTGATATGTGGACCTTTTAAGTATTCCACCTTTTCTAGATTTCTCACTCTATAATGCATGTGGTATAGATGGGGTCGGTTGGTGAGTAGCGGACCCCCAAAGTTTGATTCTAAACCTAATTTCCATCTGGTGTAAAAATATATAATGTATATTGATACTAGTTGACTAATGTCACAATATCTTTATGAACTTCTATAGGTATCTTGTTGGAATTACCCCCTCCGCCACTAGAGTGCAGCACTACAGTAGAAACGTGTCTGTGTGATCCAAATACTTTGGGAATGAATACTATGTTATAATTAAAATGTTATTGTTAAACTTATTTTACTATGTTACAGAGATCAACTGTATGTAGTTTGATTATTATGATATTGATAATTTTGTAGATAGAGGGGGGGGGGGGGGCTTGCTGGGGTTGGTTTGGTGGCTTTGGAACGCAAGGTGTAGGATAGCTGTGATACGCTTTTAGTATTTATGCGACCGTAGGGTCGCATCCCGATGACGTAGCTTTAGTGCGTCTGGTTGGCCGGATGGCCGCACTTGGAACGCATGCATTTATTGTTTATGCGACCTGTAGGGTCGCGTGATACGCAACGTCAACCTGATGCGCCTGACTGGCTGCGTGGATGACGAGATGGTTGACGCCACGCCCACCGCGTATCCCCTCACATCTCCATAGGAACAGGACGACGCCGGCGCCGCTTTTGGTTAGCGGCGGTGGGCGTGTGTCTAGTACGTGGCCACGTACGCTGGAATAGGAATTCCCCGCCCCAAACCCCTCCGTACTTAAGCAATTCAGCTCACAACAAACTTTAGCCTCGATTGAAGCAGAGGGTAATCTGCGAGCGCGTAGGGCGGCATCCCCCACTCTGGACCTTGTAGTGTATTTAAGGTAATACCCTGGGCAATGGACTCAGCCTTGCATCCTGCACTTTAGTTATTTATGCACATAAGCACTTTTTATGATTATGATATATGTAATTGTGAGTTTTGGGGTTGGCACTGGGGGTGAGGTGTTGACTGCGGCACATATCCCGGTATTGCTGGGTGTGGGGTGCAGTCCACTATCCGACCGCTTATGCACTAATATTGCTGTAATGTAGCTCTTGCACACTGTATATTATTGGCTGTTATCAGTCTCCTTGTTTGTTGTTTTTTGCACGGTTTCATTTTTTGCCCAGGACAATTGTACTACAGATTGTATTATATTATATTATGAATTCATATCCAGAGATCTCTTATTATAGGGATAATGGTTTTTTTTTAGTATTTTAATGTTTTTATTATGTGAATTGATTGCCAATAAAATCTGATTGAATACTTTGATACAAACGGTCTTTGGTTTGACTTCTACATACCAGAACCCACTCTTAGGGGATTCTTTCTCTTTTTTGCTTATGAGTCCCCACACTTGGCACAGTTGGTCACTCGGTGACCGAGGTTACAAATCCAGGAAAAGTGGGCGGAGCATAAAACAGCCAGTCAAATTTCAGCCATTCATTTTTAATGGGAAAATGTAAACTGCAGCCATTCTTAGACTGTTAATCACAGGGTTCTCAAACTTGGCACACTTGGTCACTGGGTGACTGGGATTAATATTTAGAAAGTGGGTGGAGCCTACAACAGCCAATCAAAACCCACCTATTGATTTTTGAAGGGTAATATTTACATTGCTACCATTCTTACACTATTAATGGCAGAGGCCTTAAACCTGATACAGTCAGTCATTGACTGGGGTCCAAATTCACTAAAGGGGGTGGAGCTACAAACAGCCAATCGGATTTGTTAGATTGATTTCAGCCATTCTGTTATTGGCAGGATTCTCAAACTTGACACAGTTGGTCACTGGATGACTAAGATTAATATTCAGGAAAGTGGGTGGAGCCTACAACAGCCAATCAGAATTCACCTATTGATTTTCAAGGGGAATAATTACATTGCTGCCATTCCTACACTCTTAATGGCAGAGGCCTAATATCTGGTACAGTCAGTCACTGGGAGACTGGGGATTAAATTCTGAAAAGGGGGCGGGCTACAAACAGCCAGTTAGATTTGTTTAATTTCAATGGAAAAATTCAACTTATTGATGCCAAAGACTCCAAAGCTCATAAACTTGGTCATTGAGTGACTGTATGTCAAGGTTACAAACAGTTGGCGGTGCCAAAAACAACTAACTTTTTACATGGGAAAATATAAATTGCAGCCGTTCTTACACTGTTAATGGCAGGGTTCTCAAACTTTGCACAGTTGGTCACTGGGTGACTGGGATTAATATTCAGAAAAGTAGGTGGAGCCTACAACTGCCAATCAAAATTCACCTTTTGATTTTCAAAGGGAATATTGAAACTGCTGCCATTCTTACACTGTTAATGGCAGAGGCCTCAAACCTGCTACAGTCGGTCATTAAGTGACTGGGGTTCAAATTCACTAAAGGGGCGGAGACACAAACAGCCAATCAGATTTCCTTACTGGATAAACTGCTTCCATTTACACAATTTTGATGCCAGGAACCCAAAAGCTCACAAACTTGGTCATTGAGTGACTGTGTGTCCAGGTTACAAAAACTGGGTGGAGTCAAAAACAGATTTTCCTGGGAAATTGTAAACTGCAGCCCTTCTTCACTGTTAATGGCAGGGTCCTCAAACTTTGCACATTTGGTTACTGGGTGACTGGGATTAATATTCAGAAAAGTGGGTGAAGCCTAAAAAGCCAATCAATATTCACCTGTTAATTTTCAAGGGTAATATGAAAATTGCTGCCATTCTTGCACTGTTAATGGCACAAGCCTCAAGCTTGGTACAGTTGGTCATTGGGTCACTAGGGTTCAAAAATCAAGAAAAGGGCGGAGCCACAAACAGCCAATCAGATTTGTTTTTATTGATGCCAAGGACCCAAAAGCTCATAAGCTTGATCGTTGAGCGACTGTGTGTCCAGGTTACAAAAAGTGGGCAGAGTCTAAAACAAATTTCACTGGGAAAATATAAACTGCAGCCATTCTTAGAGGGTTCTCAAACTTTGCCCAGATGGTCACTGGGTGACTGAGATTAATATTCAAGGAAGTGGGTGGAGCCTATTATAATAGCCAATCAAAATTCACCTGATTTTCAAGGGGAATATTAAAATTGCTGCCACTTTTACACTGTTAATAGCAGATGCCTCAAACCCGCTACAGTTAGGTGACTGGGGTTGACATGGTGGAGAGGGGCGGAGTCACAAACCGCCAATCTGATTTGTTTACTTTCTATGGGAATATACATAGTATTGATGCCAAGGCTCACAAACTTGGTCACTGAGTGTTTGTGTGTTAGGGTTAGAAAAAGTGGGTGGTGCCAACACCAGTCAAATACGTACCCGGGCAACGCCGGGTCATCAGCTAGTAAGTAGATAAATACTTGATCTACTTACATAACACATGTATTGTTCTGTCCATGTTTTGATTCCAGTGAATATTATATAGTAAATGAAGAGAATTCTGTTGGGGGCCATGTCTTTTGCCCACAGTTTAGCCTAAACCTTGATGTAATTTCTGCCCTTTCCTTTTTTTCTTTTCTCCTCCAATCGCTGAGTCACCTCTGCCTTGCTTGTAAACACAAGTGAGCAGGGGATCGTGTTTCAGATAGGCAGCTAGGCAGTGAAATAAATGGAAGAGGAGGAATATATTATAGATAAAAAGAACCCCCAGCATGCAACTGTTTGGCACTGACTACTAAAGGGCCAGTGCTCCTCAAGTATGTGATAACTCCAAACCACAACAGCAGAAAAGGTTTTGAATGCAGGATTAGGATCTTTATCACTTAATACACTCAGACCAGTTGCTGTTGAAATTTGATTTTTATGTTGGCACACACCGCTTTAACAAGAACATGCTAAATATATTTGTGACTGCTTGCTAACAATGACATTAGAAGAAGCATAGAAAAACACACAGCACTAAAAGCAACCTGTGTGTAGTGTAGTGTGTGTGTGTATATGTGTGTGTGTGTGTGTGTTCCAATTCTGTAGTGAAGCTATTAGAAGCCCCCCAGTATTGCCTTGTTGTTCTCTGCACACAATGCCTTGATCTACTGTAGGTAACACACATACACAACCACATGATGCAAGAACATATCTGATTAATGTCAGCAGAACAGTCACTTATATCTGCTTGTGCTGTTTGAGTGAAAGTCCCAGAACTCCTGAAAGGAGGATGCAGCTATATTAGTCCGGCCACATTTGTCTTGGAGGTGTCAGAATCTCATATTAATGCAGAGAACTGATCATCCCCCTTGCCCAAATCGTATACAAAAGTTAAATGGTTTGCAGATAAATTGAGTGAATTTCAAGATCCGTGAGTACTGGCAAAATCAAAATTAGATTGTGTACTTTTCAATGTTATTATTGGAAGTGAGCTGTTTATCCCTACAAGGTTAAAAGTGAGATAGTATTAAAGAAATGTTGACATGTTATGCAGTATTGTTGTGTTAGTAAGTTTAACCATCTAGGTCAAGATATACACTGCTTAGCTAAGCCTATTTTATACGCAAGATGTTAATCACATAGTGTTCACACATATTTAATAAGCTGATCAATAAAATACACTTTATAATAGTTTGTATTAAACAGTAGGCCTTAAGCCTTTTGCCTGCTACTACCAATTATAACCACAGGGGACATCTCTTGTGCCTGCTACTACCACTTACAACCATAAGGGGCATCTAGATATCCTATCTAAAAATAAAGGGTGAGGTAATGTTATAAAAAGAAAATGACTTCATGTAAAATCCCCTACCCCGACGCCATATTGGAAAAATTACAATAAAAAGGCCTGGCAGGCTAGCACATTGGAGCATCAAGCCTGAAACTCTACTGAGATGATTGAGGCCTAGCAAGAGACTTACCTTCCATTGTGATTCTGAAACCCAAGAGAGGTAATATGCAATAATTCTTGGTGAATTCTTTGACAATTAGTCTATATAAACGTTAAAGACTTGTCTTTTTACACTTCAGCAGTTTTTTGAGTTTTTAGATAACTTTTTTCTATGCTATAAGTTTTACTTATTATAAGTTTTACTATTCAAATGCAAATGCAAGCTTAAGAAACGATTATCAAGCTTTGATGGATTAAGAGATATCTACTTTAAGTTCTTTATATAAGAATAGAACTTCATATATCAATTTTTAAGGATAAAGCTATATTGTGCGTACTATACACTGTTCAATCTCGAGACAACAATTATCGCTGAAGGATAAAAGCTACAGCAGAATATTTGCTATATTGAAATGGACTCTTTTAACTAAAGGAACTTTGAAAATGTATTTTTGGATGAAAATGTATTTTTTGAATGATTGACAACAACTGGAGAGATGTATATTCCTGTATATAAGCTTTATCAATTTTTTAATAACAAGATAATTTTATAAAATTCAACAGCTGAGTGTTGCGTATTTCTTTCAGAGGTAAAACTGTTAACCTATAAATATTCTGTTTATAGTGAGCACGCACCCACTTCTGTCTAATTTTGGTTATGACGCTTTAAAGGCTGGTCCTTTACTGAGTTGGTAATCATTTTAAGCAGATATCGATCAGATATTTGACAGAGGTGTCCTTGTAGTGTGGATGTCTGTTGTATAATTCCCGGTATTCCTGGATCTTGGTGATCAGCTCCTCCGGGGGAACGCAGCTTTTGCCACTCATCATCGCTTTTTGGGCTGCTTCAGCTGCAGCTACAAACAGGAAGTGCAGGCTGACCCGGAAACAGGAAGTGCAGGCTGACCCGGAAACAGGAAGTGCAGGCTGACCCGGAAACAGGAAGTGCAGGCTGACCCGGAAACAGGAAGTGCAGGCTGACCTGTAGAAACTTCCCATTTAAATACCCGCGGAAGAAAAAATGCAATTGCCTTATTGCGCGTTTTTGTGCGCGATTACCACTCTTCCTATACTTTCCATTATAGCAAAATCGCCTAGAAAATGGTACACGCACCGCATTGGTGAACGCACAGCGCACAAACTAATATGAACCTTCTCATAGACATTCATTGCACAAGCGTTTGGTGGGTGATTTTAAAAATTGCCCGCGCTTGAAAAAAGGCTGAAAACTCCTCTAGTGTGAATGAGCCCTCACAGAAGGTAATACACACTGGTGAGAAGCGCTATTCTTGTGCTGAGTGTGGGAAATGTTTTGGGTTCTAATCAGACCTTGTCACACATGAGAGATCTCACACTGGTGAGAAGCCCTATTCATGTGCTGAGTGTGGGAAATTGTTTGTATATAAATCAAACCTTGTCACACATGAGAGATCTCACGCTGGTAAGAGGCCCTATTCATGTGCTGAGTGTGGGAAATTGTATATAAATCAAACCTTGTCACACATGACAGATCTCATACTGGTGAGAAGCCCTATTCATGTGCTGAGTGTGGGAAATTGTTTGTATATAAATCAAACCTTGTCACACATGAGAGATCTCACGCTGGTAAGAGGCCCTATTCATGTGCTGAGTGTGGTAAATTGTATATAAATCAAACCTTGTCACACATGACAGATCTCACGCTGGTGAGAGGCCCTATTCATGTTCTGAGTGTGGGAAATATTTTTGCCATAAGTCACAGCTTATCCAACACTTGTGTTGAGTGCGGAAAATGTATTGGCTACAAATCTTACGATCCACTTTCTTTCTTTTATTTATTTATATTTTTTTTTTGCACAAGGAAGAATATTTACTCAGAATGCAGAAGATTATTTCATGCTACTCAGTGTATTGGTTTGTAAAGCGTTAAAGTCCCTGAACTGAGGTGACATGATGAAATAAATATTGGTATATATAGTACTAAGCCTAGTTAGGACTTGCCTTGTGTTCACTCACTTACTTTCCATTGCAGCGGTTAATAAACCAGGTGTTTTATCCATATAAATGAGGCAGGATCTGCAGTTGAATGCATGTAAATAAAAGCCAAAACGCTTTTATCTGGCTGGACCAACATTCCTGATAACACAACACATGAGTGCTGAAATTATCACTATTTGTTTTTGTTGGGAGCTGAATAAACCAGATTTTACATCACAATGATTTCTCTGCTTTGCATAATTGAAAGTCAGGATACAACCCTTTAAAGTAAACCTGAGATGGGAAAATGCAAAAAATGTTATACATAACTGGGGCTTCCTCCAACCCCATCCGCCTGGATCGCTCCCTCGCCGCCGTCCTCCACTGCCTGCAGCTACGAGAACAGGTCCTGTCACTGACATCATCGGAGCCAGCCTACACAGGAGAAGTGCGCCCTCTACGTATCTCTCCTGCGGCTGCTGGAGAGATATGCAAACAGCGCACTTCTCTTACGCTAGACTGGCTCTGACTGACAGAAGTGCGGGGACCCGGTTCTCGTAGCTGCGGGCAGCGGAGGACAGCGGCGTGGGAGCGATCCAGGCGGATGGGGCTGGAGGAAGCCTCAGGTATGTATAAAATCTTTTTTATTTTCATCTCTGATACACTTTAGTGTGAAAATATCAGTGTGAGACTCCAGGAAAGTTCTATATAACATTGTTATTTACCTGCTGTGAGCTGCAGATGTGGGGATATTAGAAGCTCCCATTCATCCAGACTAAACTGAGGACAGGAGATTTCCCTCTCTCTGTGTCTCTGTTGTACAGTCATACGAAACAGTATGTGAACCCCTCTTATTTATTATTTTTTCTTTTGACATTTTCTGTACGATTTGCTAAGCCTTTGAACCTGGTTTAACCACTTCATCTCCAAGGGTTTATCACCTTAAAAATCCAGAGCAGTTTTTACCTGTCAGCACTCCTTCCATTCATTCCTACCTGTCAGCACTCCTTCCATTTATATCTTTATTCCTACTTATCACAACAAAACTCTATATCTGTTGTTTTTTTGCCACCAATTCAGCTTTCTTTGGAGGGTACTTTTTGCAAAGAATTATTTTATTCTAAAGTGTTTTAACAGGAAGATTGTATTGAAAAAATGTATTGTTTCTCAGTTTGCAGCCATTATAGTTTTAAAATAATACATGCTACCATCATTAAAACCCACACATTTTATTTGCCCGTTTGTCCCGGATATTGCAACATTTCAAATTTTTCCCTAGTACAATGTATGGCGTCAATAATTTATTTGGAAATAAAGGTGCATTTTTTAAGTTTTGTGTCCATCCCTAATTACAAGCCCATAATTTATAAAGCAACAGTAATATACCCGCTTTATATACATATTTAAAAAGTTCAGTCCCTTAGGTAATTATTTATATATTTTCTTTTATTTGTTTAAAAAAAATAAATATATATATTAAAAAATTTTTTTATAAAAAAAAAAATTGGTAGGTAATGGGGAGTGTGGGAGGTCAGAGGTTCATTTTAAATGTAAAATTAAGGTGAAAATATGTATTTTATTGAAATAAAAATGTAGATGTAATTTTACTATTTGGCCACAAGATGTCTTGGTAGCTGACTTCCGTATGCGTAGTATTACTTTGCAAACAGGAAGCACTGTGTGGACGGTCTTTGTGAATGGCGGAGCCATCTCATAGACGCCTGCGGTCATTCACACAGGGACTTAAATCAATGAATCGGAACTGCGTTCCTATTCATTGATCTAGCGGCTAACGATCGGCGTCGGTAACGAGCGCGGGAGGTGAGTGGGATCGCGCATCGGGGAGGGACGTAGTAGCTACGCCCCTGCAAGCAGTTGTGGCATTGTGCAGTGATGTAGTTACTTGTCCCGGGGGAGGGGAAGTGGTTGAATTGAGAAAAAATGCAATAAATATAAAGTCAAAAAAATAAATGTAAGTATTGTCATCAATTTGTGAGAAACCCAGACTAACATTGGCTCCCGTGTCCGGACTTCCCTGGATGCTGAAAAGGTGTTTGACATGGTGGAGGGGGACTTTCTTCTCACCGTGTTATGCTGACTAGGCTCTGGCATTTATTACATTACATTTCCTAATTTGCAGAATAAAGTGCTTTAAAGAGAATCTGTACTGTCCGATTTGTACAATAAAAACATACCAATCAAATCACTGTGATCTCCAGGATTCCTCTTTGCCATTTCAGCAGCTCCCTGCCGCAATCCTCGCCAGTTTAGGCAGTATTTACAAACAAAAAAGATGGCCGCTAACCAGGAAGTGATGTATGTATATGTATATGTGTGTGTGTGTATATATATATATATATATATATATATATATATATATATATATATATCATGTTACCAGTGAATTATCTGCACTCCTGTCAGGGATTCTCACAGTTTCTCAGCATGACAAGCTGAAACAGAGAGCAGAGGCCTGTCTGTGCTAATAAACAAAGCACACACAGAGCCTGCAGGGGGCACGGAGGGGACATGCATAATTTCTCCTTATCACGGCAGAGGCAGCACGTTCCTCTCTGTATCGACAAAGCCTGACAAAGGAAAGAAGATTAGATATATTACAGAGACAGTGCAACTAGGAAAGGCTGCAGTAATCCAGAGCACATTACAACAGGTATAGGAACTTACAGGATTGAAGAAATAAGGCTGAAAATTTTGTTACAGAGTCTCTTTAAAAAGGTCTGGCATGTACACGTTGATCAGGTAAGTGCAGGGCATGCATTTTTCAGTCTGGCAGAGGCGGTGTAGGCCTGTGCTATTAACCATTCAATTGTAACATGTGTTTAGGGATGCGCAGCCTTTCCTCCCACCTTTCCTTAACTTTGTAACTATGTAACTGTCAGGTTAGCCGCTCCCAGCCCCTCTTCCTTAGTTTCCTGTTTGCATGATAAGTAGTAGCAGATTTGCATATGATTTGCATCTGAATTGAATGCAAAGTGTGCAGAAAATCTATTTAGGTGCTTCACACTGAGCTGGTGGTCATTTCAGATGCAGCCTTAGTGGTATGCGCTGGCGTTCCCCTCGCTGTTCAACCAAATGTAAGTTACACAGTTTTTTTGCTTAACTGCTCCCAAGGTTTTAAATTTAGGTTAGGTCACTTGCCCGGAGGTTTGCCTCACCGTGGCGCAAGTGTCTAGTATAATATACTTTGCATGCAAACCATATTGGAAGCTAAAGTTCCTCCTAGCTTAATAAATGTTAGCACTTGTCTTGGATGCAGGGCATGCATTTTTCAGTCTGGCAGAGGCGGTGTATGCCTGTGCGATTAACCATTCAATTGCAACATGTGTTTAGGGATGCCCAGCCTTTCCTCCCACCTTCCCTTAACAGTGTAAGGGTTAGGCCTGCTTCACACTGACAGACGAAACACTGCATTTACCCCACTGATCACAACCACAAAGAGCTTTAGTGATAACGTCAGGTGAGCAAATAATTATTTTTACTAGTTGACACCTCCAGAACATAAATGTTAGTCCTCTCAGCGGCAATATTTGTGTAGTGGTGACAGTCACCGTATTTGTGCGCTTGTTCGCTGTAGCAGGGGCCACATGGTAGGGATTGATATGGCCGTATGGGGATAGGGGCTTGGACCAGTACAACAGAGTAACCAAGCAGTTCAGGGTGACCCAAACCTCTCGGAATTTATAGAGGGATAAAAGAGCCTGAAAAGCTTGGTGTAATTTGCCTTCTTAAAACAGAAGAGGCGAAAAGAGATAATTTGCATATTCAGTGGTGGGGCATTGTGGGTAACTACAAATGTTCACTTATAGCTAAATTATTGCAAATTTCCTTCTGTTTTAAGAAGGCAAATCACACCAAGAACCCTTTTTAGAAATGATTCTATGAAGTGTAATTCTGAAGAATGACCGCTAGATGGCAGCAGAGAATTATATTTAATTACGTTTATGCTAATGTATTTTGTAGCCTTATGTTCACCACATAATTGTGTTCTGAATATCTCCCTGTGTACAGAGGTATAAAACTCCTATACATCTGCTAACTGCCCACACTACATGACTCTATATAGTAAGGGCAGATAGTACTATGTATAGATGCCTCCTGCCAGTCTACAAAATGGCGACCCCAGCCCCACATATGCATGTATGACGTCATGATGCCACGCCCACTGGCTGCCATTACCCAGAAGTCCCTGAGAGTGTGTGTGCTGTACACAGAGCCATGGCAGTTGCAGAGGTGCCCAATCATGAGATTCCATTGTTACAGGTAAGCCTGATTCATTTATCACCCGCACCTCAGCACCTTCTACTCCTGATGGGCATTATAGCACACCTGAAGTGACACCAATATGCAGGCTGACATATTTATATCCTTTTATACAATGCAAGCAGTGGCATAACTACAATTCATGAGGCCCCCAGCAAAACTTTAATGGAGCCTCTCAATATTCATTCACACCTCTTCCCTTGCCTCCCCTGGGGGCCCTTCACAGCCTGGGGGCCCATCTCACACGGGTCCTAAAACAAGTGTGGCCATCCTGATCTTCACACCCATAACAAGTGTAGCCACAAAACCCCTGATCTGTAGTGTAGTCCTCTGTGTCAGAAGAAGGGAAGGGTAGTAGTTGCCACGCCCCCCCCCCCCAGCTCTGGCCCCCTGTGATATCAGGTGCTGCTCCCCTCTAGTTATACCCTGATCTGTAGTATAGTCCCCTGTATGGGAGGGAGGGAAGTGTAGTAGTTGGCTCTGGGCTCCCTGTGATATCAGGTGCTGCTCCCCTCTAGTTATACCCTGATCTGTAGTATAGTCCCCTGTATGGGAGGAAGGGAAGGGTAGTAGTTGGCTCTGGGCCCCCCTGTGATATCAGGTGCTGCTCCACTCTAGTTATACCCTGATCTGTAGTATAGTCCCCTGTATGGGAGGAAGGGAAGGGTAGTAGTTGGCTCTGGGCTCCCTGTGATATCAGGTGCTGCTCCCCTCTAGTTATACCCTGATCTGTAGTATAGTCCCCTGTATGGGAGGAAGGGAAGGGTAGTAGTTGGCTCTGGGCCCCCCTGTGATATCAGGTGCTCCTCCCCTCTAGTTATACCCTGATCTGTAGTATAGTCCCCTGTATGGGAGGAAGGGAAGGGTAGTAGTTGGCTCTGGGCCCCCCTGTGATATCAGGTGCTCCTCCCCTCTAGTTATACCCTGATCTGTAGTATAGTCCCCTGTATGGGAGGAAGGGAAGGGTAGTAGTTGGCTCTGGGCTCCCCTGTGATATCAGGTGCTGCTTCCCTCTAGTTACACCTCTGAACAGTGCTGCTCGGATACCCCTTTTCAAAATCCGAATCGGATTCGGATCCGGATACCCCGCTATCCGATCCGGGTCGGATATCCGAATTCAAAATTTTCCTATCCGAATCCGATTCGGATATCCGACCCTAGTATCCGACCGGATTCGGATATCCGGATTGAAAACCGGAAGTGGCCTTTAAATTGCTTTAAAAAGGTTTTTAAGGGTCAATTAGGCATGTAGCATCATTCTTTTTCAAAGGGGAACACTAATTGATGATGTGGGGACTTAAAATCCCCCCCCCCCACAAAAAAAGCTGTCAAAGGGCCAAGTGCAAAGTGCCAAATGCAAAGGGCCAAGTGTCAAGTTCAAAGGGCCAAGTGCAAAGGGCCAAGTGTCAAGTGCAAAGGGCCAAGTGCAAAGTGCCAAATGCAAAGGGCCAAGTTCAAAGGGCCAAGTGTCAAGTGCAAAGGGCCAAGTGTCAAGTGCAAAGGGCCAAGTGCAAAGGGCCAAGTGTCAAGTGCAAAGGGCCAAGTGCAAAGTGTCAAATGCAAAGGGCCAAGTTCAAAGGGCCAAGTGTCAAGTGCAAAGGGCCAAGTGCAAAGGGCCAAGTGTCAAGTGCAAAGGGCCAAGTGCAAAGTGCCAAATGCAAAGGGCCAAGTTCAAAGGGCCAAGTGTCAAGTGCAAAGGGCCAAGTGCCTAATGCAAAGTGCCAAGGGCAAAGTGCCATGTGCAAAGTGCCAAGTGCCAACATGTGCAAACACGTGCAAAAATGTGCAAAGTGCAAACACGTGCAAACACATGCAAAATTGTGCAAACACGCGCAAACACATGCAAAAATGTGCAAACACGTGCAAAAATGTGCAAAGTGCAAACACGTGCAAACACATGCAAACACGTGCAAAAATGTGCAAACACATGCAAAAATGTGCAAACACATGCAAAAATGTGCAAACACATGCAAAAATGTGCAACACGCGCAAACATGCAAAAATGTGCAAACACATGCAAAAATGTGCAAACACATGCAAAACACATGCAAAAATGTGCAAACACATGCAAAACACATGCAAAAATGTGCAAACACATGCAAAAATGTGCAAACACGCGCAAACATGCAAAAATGTGCAAACACATGCAAAAATGTGCAAAGTGCAAACACGTGCAAACACATGCAAAATTGTGCAAACACGCGCAAACACATGCAAAAATGTGCAAACACGTGCAAAAATGTGCAAAGTGCAAACACGTGCAAACACATGCAAACACGTGCAAAAATGTGCAAACACATGCAAAAATGTGCAAACACATGCAAAAATGTGCAACACGCGCAAACATGCAAAAATGTGCAAACACATGCAAAAATGTGCAAACACATGCAAAACACATGCAAAAATGTGCAAACACATGCAAAACACATGCAAAAATGTGCAAACACATGCAAAAATGTGCAAACACGCGCAAACATGCAAAAATGTGCAAACACATGCAAAAATGTGCAAAGTGCAAACACATGCAAAAATGTGCAAACACATGCAAAAATGTGCAAACACGCGCAAACATGCAAAAATGTGCAAAGTGCAAACACGTGCAAACACATGCAAAAATGTGCAAACATGTGCAAACACATGCAAAAATGCGCAAACACATGCAAAAATGTGCAAACACGTGCAAACACGTGCAAAAATGTGCAAAGTGCAAACACGTGCAAAGTGCAAAAATGTGGAAAGTGCAAACACGTGCAAACACGTTCAAAGTGCCATGTGCAAAGTGGCACTTTGCACGTGTTTGCACGTGTTTGCACATTTTTGCACGTGTTTGCACATTTTTGCAGTTTGCACGTGTTTGCACTGTGCATGTGTTTGCACGTGGCACTTTGCACGTGTTTGCTCATGGCAGGCAGGCAGCACCTGGCCTGGTGTGTGTACAACACACACACACAATCACATAGCAGCTGCAGCAGCACTGCAGCACACACTCTAAATGTCACATTTATGACATCAATCAAGCAAATTAATGATTTAACTATACTGTAGTGATAGTGAAGGGGTTAATCACTGAACAGCTTAGGTTTATAACTATGTACAGCCCTTTGTAGGGCACCAGCAATGGAGCAGGAGCATGTCTCTCAGGAAGCATTCAGCAAGCCAGGACGATCTGTCTCATCATGGCAGCCCTCCTTATTATACAAGGGGGGCTGGCCAGTGTTCCTTTCTGTGATTGGGAGCCAGGGTTTAGGCTGGGAGGCCTCTGATTGGCTTAATGAGGTCAGGTGGGGCTGGCCAGGGTTCCCCTCTGTGATTGGTTTCTGGTGCTTCTGCTGGGAGCCCTCTGATTGGCTCCCATGACGTCTGGACCTCATGCAGTGTTTCACTGGTCCAGATATCCGCGGATATCCGTACTATCCGCGGATATCCGCATAGCCCAGCCAACTATCCGCAGATAGCTATCCGGATACTGGACCAGCTATCCGGAATCCGGATCCGATCGGATAGGCCTAAAAAGGTCGGATATCCGAGTCTATTCGGATATCCGGTATCCTGTTGAGCAGCACTGCCTCTGAATGCAAATTGCCTGGCAGTCCTGCCGATCCTCTGCCTCTCATACATTTATCCATAGCCCTGGAACAAGCATGCAGATCAGATGTTTCTGACCAAAATCTCACTGGATTATCTGCATGCTTGTTTCATGTGTGCGATTTATTTTTATTATGTATTTATATAGCACTGACATCTTCTGCAGCACGTTACAGAGTACATAGTCATGTCACTGACTGTCCTCAGAAGAGCTTACAATCTAAACCCTACCACAGTCAATTGTCCACTATGGCCTCGATTCACTAACTGGTGATAAGCCGGTTAGGAAGCCTTAAGAGTTTGTGGGCACAACCCACAGCGTTAGGTGATTTGCGCCCATAGGACCACCCACATTGTGCGCAGCACGGCGGGACAGTAATAGCGCGCAGTACAACGTTATCATCGCACCCGCTGTCCTGTAAACGTTGCATCAATACACTCGGGGGCACCAGGTGCGCCACTTACAGGGCAGCAGGTGTGACGTTATCATACAGGGCACCAGGTGCGACGTTATCATACAGGGCATCAAGTGCGACGTTCTCATACAGGGCAGCAGGTGCGACGTTATCATACAGGGCAGCAGGTGCGACGTTATCATACAGGGCAGCAGGTGCGACATTATCATACAGGGCAGCAGGTGTGACGTTATCATACAGGGCAGCAGGTGCGACGTTATCATACAGGGCAGCAGGTGCGACGTTATCATACAGGGCAGCAGGTGCGAAGTTATCATACAGGGCAGCAGGTGCGACGTTATCATACAGGGCACCAGGTGCGACGTTCTCATACAGGGCAGCAGGTGCGACGTTATGATACAGGGCAGCAGGTGCGACGTTATCATACAGGGCAGCAGGTGCGACGTTATCATACAGGGCAGCAGGTGCGACGTTATCATACAGGGCAGCAGGTGCGACGTTATCATACAGGGCACCAGGTGCGACGTTATCATACAGGGCAGCAGGTGCGATGTTATCATACAGGGCAGCAGGTGCGACGTTATCATACAGGGCAGCAGGTGTGACGTTATCATACAGGGCACCAGGTGCGACGTTATCATACAGGGCAGCAGGTGCGACGTTATCATACAGGGCAGCAGGTGCGACGTTATCATACAGGGCAGCAGGTGCGACGTTATCATACAGGGCAGCAGGTGCGACGTTATCATACAGGGCAGCAGGTGCGACGTTCTCATACAGGGCAGCAGGTGCGACGTTCTCATACAGGGCAGCAGGTGCGAGGTTATCATACAGGGCAGCAGGTGCGACGTTATCATTGCACAGCACACTATTACTGTCCAGCTGCGCTGCGCGCAATGTGGGTGGTCCTGTGTGCGATGTAGCTTTGCGCTGCTATTACTGCACGCAAAGCTACTTAAAGAGTAACTGTTAGCCCCAAAATTGAAATTTTAATCTCTATTGCAATGTTTTATTTACTGTTTAACTGAGCCAAAAAGGCAATGCAGAGGTTAAAATTCAATCTAATTTTTTTACTATGTAGCCTTTTTTCCAGAACGCAAAGCCGCATAACAGATACTGCTTCAGCATGCAGAGCATGCCCATGTCTGCCCGATCCCCACTCTCCCCCCCCCCAGGACCAGGTGCCGATATATATTCTCACCCCAAACAGCTGACCGCTCTGACACGGAGAGAGAGCGCCGAGCGGGAGCACTTCCAGCGCCGTCACCGCAGAGCAGCCGCCGCCGTGGTGCACGGCGGCGGCTGCTCTGCGGTGGCGCCGCTGGAAGTGCTCCCGCTCGGCGCTCTCTCTCCGTGTCAGAGCGGTCAGCTGTTTAGGGTGAGAATATATATCGGCACCTGGTCCTGGGGGGGGAGAGGGGGGATCGGGCAGACATAGGCATGCTCTGCATGCTGAAGCAGTATCTGTTATGCGGCTTTGCGTCCTGGAAAAAAGGCTACATAGTAAAAAAAGTAGATTGATTTTTAACCTCTGCATTGCCTTTTTGGCTCAGTTAAACAGTAAATAAAACATTGCAATAGAGATTAAAATTTCAATTTTGGGGCTAACAGTTACTCTTTAAGATGCGCTAATGGGCTTTTCACAGCGGCACTAACACTTAGTGCCACTTTGTGAATCAAGCCCTATATATTCAGACCCAACTGCAGCCAAAGAGATCAGCAGGATGCCAGACAACGGATATTATTTAAAAGAAAAGAAATATGGCAGCCTCCATATACCTCTCGCTTCAAGTGTTGTCGGGTGTTTAGTCAAACGATTGTATAAATCGTTACCGAAAATATAAAATCAATAGTCCGAAGTTCCTGAAATAGTGGGAGGAGTTTGACTATGGTATACGCCCAACTTTTGAGTTTGTCTTTCGTTGGTCTCTCACAGTACTGGTTTAAGCATGCAAACGTAGACCAATTTGTAAAGGTATTAATTTAATATCGAATAAATATGACAATGTAGAATTGCACTTTTGATTCAAACAAACTCGTAAGGTTATTCTTACAATGAGCTGGATAACATGACTTAGTTTAATCAGTTAGCAAATAGAGATAGCTCGAACCTCCGATTTTAGGTTCGCGAACCTCGAACGCGAACTTCCGCAAAAGTTGCGAACCGCTAATAGACTTCAATGGGGAGGCGAACTTTGAAAACTAGAAACATTTATGCTGGCCACAAAAGTGATGGAAAAGATGTTTCAAGGGGTCTAACACCTGGAGGGCGGCATGGCGGAGTGGGATACACGCCAAAAGTCCCGGGAAAAATCCGGATTTGATGGACAGCGGCATTTTAAGGGCAGAAATCACATTTTATTGCTAAATTGGAGGCCTAAAATGCTTTAAAACATCTTGCATGTGTATACATCAATCAGGGAGTATAATTAGAGTTCTGCTTCACACTGACACACCAAACTCACTGTGTAACGCACCACAAACAGCTGATTGTGTAGTGACGGCCGTGCTGGACTGGTGCGCACCATGGCGAGAGTGCAGGCCGTGGCGGTGTTCAAGCCCATATGGTCGCCGGGCTGTGGTAGATCAGTGATAGAACAACAGTGACTGTCCAGCTGATCGAATTTGGTATGTCCACAATGAAGCAACGACCTTATTATCTTAGGTGTGCCCCCCCTCATATAGCCGGCGGTCACGGCTTCATTGTGATACGCAAGCCCCTTCACCGCGGCAAGGTAATGATCATGAAGGGGAATGGGCACATGTACATGCCTTTTGTTTTGTTGTTGCAGCCGCAGTGCAGCCAGAAAAATTAGGCAGGCATGTACACGCACCAGAAAAATTATTGTAGTGGCCGCTGCTGGAGTCCTGGACCCTGTTGGTGGTGGCGGAGAAGGCAGTCAAGTGGCCTGCAGGCAGAGATGCTGTGTGAGGAGCGACTAATGTTTCATACACACTTCAGATAATAGTCTTTGGAAAATGAAAGATCACAGACCAATTTTTCCCCATTCCATGTAGTATGAGAGCCATACTCTACACAGTCTCTACTATGGAGCTGAACTCCCCATCAGATAAAATCTTTGCAAGATGCTGCACACAAAGATGCCCGTACACACTCAAAAGATCATTATCTGCAAAAGATCTGTTCCTGCAAAATATCCATTCCTGCAAAATGCATTCATAGTCTATCACCTTGTTTAACATACTTCATCTGCATATCTGGCAATCATCTGCAGATCTGAAAATCTATCCTGGTGGATCTGATCTGCAGATGATTGTCTGTTAAGCAAGGTGTGTATGAGGATCTGCAGATATCATAGACTATGAATGCATTTTGCAGGAACATATCTTTTGCAGATACTGATCTGCTGAATGTGTACAGCATCTTTGTGTGCAGCATCTTGCAAAGATTTTATCTGATGGAGAGTTCAGCTCCATAGAATAGACTGTGTAGAGTATGGCTCTCATACTACATGGAATGGGGTGAAATTGGTCTGTGATCTTGCCTTTTCCAAAGACTTTTATCTAAAGTGTGTATGAAACATTAGTCGCTCCCCACACAGCATCTCTGCCTGCAGGCCACTTGACTACCTTCTTCGCCACCACCAACAGGGTCCAGGACTCCAGCAGTGGCCACTACAATAATTTTTCTGGTGCGTGTACATGCCTGCCTAATTTTTCTGGCTGCACTGCAGCTGCAACAACAAAACAAAAGGCATGTACATGTGCCCATCCCCCTTCATGATCATTACCTTGCCGCGGTGACTTTTATCTGAAGTGTGTATGAAGCATTAGTCTTGGTTCAGGCAGTCACACGGCGTGCAGGCAGAGATGCTGTGTGTGGGGACTGACTTAGTCTTTGGGCGGGCAGTAGCCCTCCGGGATCTATGCCTCATTCATTTTGAAAAAGGTGTTCAGTACACTTTTTTGACCTAGGCGACTCCTCTTCTCAGTGACAATGCTTCCAGCTGCGCTGAAGATCCTTTCTGACAGGATGCTTGAGGCAGGGCAAGACAGAAGTTGGATGGCAAATTGTGACAGCTCTGGCCACAGGTCAAGCCTGCGCACGCAGTAGTCCAGAGGTACATCGCTGCTCATAGTGTCTACATCCGCAGTTAAGGCTAGGTAGCCAGCTACCTGCCGGTCGAGGGTGGGTGGGTGGATCTGGAAGGGCTAGGGCGAGGCATTGGACTAAAGAATGTCCACATGTCCAACATCACCATGAGATTGCTGGAGCGTCCTGTCCTTGCCTGCGTGGACATGGGAGAAGGATTACTGGCAGTGGTACCTTTTATTCCGTTGTGCTGTGACATCACCCTTAAATGCACTTTAAAGCTTAGTTGCCAGCTGATTCTGCAAGTGCTGCATCCTTTCTGCCTTCTGGTGAGTTGGTAACATCTCCGCCACTTTGTGCTTATACCGAGGGTTTAGTAGCGTGGCCACCCAATACAGGTCATTCCCCTTGAGGTTTTTTTTATATGGGGGTCCCTCAACAGGCTGGACAGCATGAAAGCTGCCATCTGCACAAATTTGGATGCAGACATACTATCCATCTCCTCTTGCTCTTTCTCAGTGATGTCAGGTAAGTTCTCCTCCTCCCCCCAGCCACAAAGAATACCACGGGAAAGTTGAGCAGCACAAGCCCCCTGCAACACCTGCTGCAGTTGTTCTTCCGCCTCCTCGGTGGAAAAAAAACACCTTCCTCATCATCTGACTCCTCTTCCCCACACGACTCTTCCTCCTCCTCCTCCCTCTGTGCTGCCGCAGGTGTTGAGAAAACATCTGGTTCTGCTGAGAATTGATCCCACAACTCTTCCTCCTGTTCCTGCTCCTCCACAGCTTGATACACCACTCTATGCCAGGAAGTAAGCGTACGGGATCAAGTCGTTGATGATGCCTTCACTGCGACTCACCGTGTTTCTCACCTCCTCATACGGCCGCATGAGCCTGCAGGCATTTCGCATGAGTGTCCAGTACTTCAGCCAAAACAACCCCATCTCCCCAGAGCATGTCCTTTTACTGTAGTTGTACAGCTACTGGTTGAGGCTTTCTCCTGTTGTAGCAGGCGGTTAAACATCAGGAGCGTTGAATTCCAGCAAGTTGGGCTATCGCAAATCAAGCGATTCACCGGAAAGTTGTTTCTCCGCTGAATATCAGCCAAACGTGCCATGGCTGTGCAAGACTGCCTGAAATGCCCACACACCTTCCTGGACTGCTTCAGGACGTCCTGTAAGCCTGGTGTAAGGCTTGGTGGTGTATTCTCCACAGTCAGCATGCAACGCATGAGCTGGCGTGGAGGAGGTACACACACTAGCACCAGGAAACAGGCTATCCCTAGTATAGTGGAGGGGAGGACTGACTCCAATAGGAGATTGTGGCGCACAGAGCCGGTGCAGATCTGACAGCCACAAACAATGCTTTCGTTATAACGTCTCAGCGCAAAGTAGCGCTGAGCGCATAAACCAGAACTGAGGATATCAGGACTGGTAGACAGAATGAACGCTTGCCAGCCAGCGGCCACTCAGCGACAGCAAGCGTCCAAAACCAGACAGACTGGAATGAGGCAGCCAATGCGATGCGGCGATGGCGTGCCTCACAAAGACAGGACAGGATAGTCAGAAAATAGCAGGATTAAGATAGATGAACGTAACACAGACAAATATACAATAAGTATGTTTTCCTAGCGTATTACAATTACAGCTATCAATGAAACTATTTGTAACGTCTGACTAACATATGTATATATCGGCAATGAACCGATATATGACATAAGCTGGAACGCTGACTAGGACTGGAGTAATACAGGGAACAGGACTCAGAAGGATTCGCTATCTCTTCGCAGAGATGAACGCAATCCACAAACAGGAACAGAACAGGATTCAGAAGGATTCGTTATCTCTTCGCAGAGATGAACGCAATCCACAAACAGGACCAGGAACAGGATAACTAGCTCAGCACGGGTGGTCACGGTACGCGCAACCTACCAAAACGTGCTGGAAAACTGACTAACTGAACACAGGAAATAAACAGTTCGTGTACGTATACATCAGCAACACTGATATATCAACGTAACACAAATACAAGGAAAATAATAAACGTGCTGGTATGCATATATATTGGCAATGAACCAATATATGATGCAAAGACCAGCAAAGTATCTTTAACAAGAAACACGATCGGGGGCTAAAGCGACAGCAAGACAGGCTTAAGCTGAAGCTATGAAAACCCAAGGAAACCCTGCAGGAAGCAGATCTTTATACTGAGGTCATCCAATGGGAGCAGACATGCAGATTCCCACACAGGTGAATGATAATCAGTCACAAGCTGACAGCAGGGAAAGACAGACAAAGCTATGCAATTTGCATGGAAAGACATCAGAACTGCCTGAGCTGCAGCACTACTTCCAGCAATAGCTGCTGCAGCAGCGATCATTACAGTACCCCCGCCTTTAAAAGCGGATTCCAGACGCTTTTCAAAACCGAAATTTCCAACAAAACAGTCTGACTGATAATTCATGATGACCGGGACAGCCCGGCAAGACCGAATTCCAGAATCAGTCCCCACAAGACTGGACCCATCAGAACCAGAACCTACAGAACCATGCCCATCAGTACTACAAGCCCCAGTGTGACACCCATCAGAACCATGATTTCCAGAAGAAAGCCCTCCGAAATTCCCTGAGCGATACCCACCGCCTTCCAGGAACCGTTCAGAAACGCCAAAGCCTTTGCAATGCCCACCGGTACTGTCTTTACCAAGACAAAACCCACTGTTGAACCAGTCCAAGGCACCAGGACAAGTTTTCTCAGAGACCTCCCAGAACACCTTGAAGCTCCAAAGAGATCCCCATAGGTCAGAATGCCCCTTAGGCTCACATGGAGAACTATCAAGAACCCCTATGGAACCTAGGGCAATTCCCGAGTCAGGGCCACAAGGACAAACATCAATATCAGGGCTTTCAGGGACCAGAACCATCTCTGGGCATGCAGGCAGACTGGCAACATCAGAACGTGTTCCCACTAAGGAAGCATCAGAGCACGCTAACACCTTAGACACACTTGGGCATTCTGGCACACAAAGAACATCTGGGCACACCGGCACAAGAGAAACCTCTGGGCATGTCAAGGAACTGTGAGCCTCAGGGTCAGCCAAGACAGGACCAAAACCAGGACTGGCCAAAAAAAAATCATCATGACTAAACTTCGCAACTACTGGACTTTTACACGAGAATGCTGGATCAGACTTAGATGTCGCTGATTCCAGCAAAGTCAGTAACAAATCAGATTCAGGGGCACTAACAAGACAGGACAAATCTTCTGATGTATGCACTGAACCAGATAGGGACTCCACAACTACCTCTGGACTGGGCAGAGACTCATTTAATACACTGGATTGGAGCTCATGAGGCGCTGCAGAACAAGTCAGTATTGCAGCAGCCCCCACTGGACTAGGCAAAACTGAGGAATTCCCTGGACAGGAAGGGGACTCTGGAACCTCTGCCACAGCGGCCAGAGAACCAGAATCTTTCAGGATACAGGGCTGGGTTTCAGGAACACTCATCAGACCGGACTGAAATTCTGAGATTTCTATTATTTTGACCAGAGAATCAGAATTATCCATGTTACAGGGCAAGACTTCTGAAACATTCAGAGGACAGGGCTGGAGTTCCTCGGCTGTTACAACACTGAAGAGGGACTCAACATTGGTTAAACCAGACTGTGTACAGGGCAAGGTATCTGACACACTTGCTGACGAGGACAATATTTCAATGGCTTCTGCTTTGCTGGGCAGAAATTCATCAAGTTTTATTAGAGCAGACTGTAATTCCAAAACAGCTGCTAGACAAGTGAATATTACTGCAACACCAACTGAGGTAAGCAGTGCTTCAGCCTCCTCTGCTAGAGGGTTTAAAGTATCCAAAGTACTGGGTGAAGCATAAGACTCTGCGACCACAGCTTCACTGGACAGGATCACTGAACAGTCCATATTGCAGGGCAAAACCATGGAAGCACCTGCTGGACAGCATAATGATTCTGTGACCTGAGTTTCATTGGAGAGATCTACTGCACAATTCATGGTACAGGGCAAATTTATTGGAAAATTTTCTGAACAAGGTAATAATTCTGCGATTTCAGGTTCACATAGCAGATGCTCTGAGCTATTCACGAAACTAGAGCGAGGTGTAGAAACAGGAAGATCAAGACACAATGTTTGCGCATCTGAATCACCATTCATATGTAAAATTGGAAAATTCAGATGCTGGGGTTCTGAGTTTACTAGACAGGATTGCTGGGACTCGGAAACTGATGTAGTGCATCTATTGGCATCTGCTGGATCAGACAGGAGTTGAACTTTATTAACACAGGTAATTTCTGCAGAAGTGTTTGCAGAGACAGGTAAGATTTTTCTGGTGTCTGTTTCACTAAACAAAGAGTCATGAGTACTGGCTAGGCTGGACTCGGAAGTCAGCAGGACCTCTGGATTCTCTGCTGAGAAATTTGCGCAGGGCAAGGTTAAGAATGTATCAGTGGCTTCTGTTTTACTGGGAAGTAACACTGAGTTATCCATGGTACAGGGTGGAATTGCAGGAACTTCAATTTCACACAAAAAGAGCTCCGAATCACCTGCTGAATCAGCCAAAGGTGCTGAAGCAGGCGGGTCAGAACGCCAAATTTGCGAATTCGGAGTCACATAAAAATCATCCAAAATCAGTTCCCACACATCAATCAAGGGAGCCACACAGTCATACCTACACACACCAGCCTCTATTAGGTTATAGGCTGACTTAATGCATGCGTTCAATACCATTTCACTTTTTGCACTGTAAAATTGACAAAATGAACTTGAATCATTCTTCCATTCACAGACCAGGGCTTCCATCTCTCCCCTCTCGAATGGAGGATCCCATGCATACTTAACAGCGAAACATTTAGGCTGATCACAGTCTGCAGATATGATTGTGGCAGGCACATGTATAGGGTTAATTAGCAGGTGATTGGCAGATTCCTTATTCTTAAGAATCTCCAATACCTGTAGCAAGTGTTGAACTGTAGTGTATGCAAATTTCCCTTGCTGCACGAATAAATTGATCTGTTCAATACTCTGTAATATATCCTCATAATCATACTCAGATAATTCTTTTAAACAAAAATCTTTATTTTCCCTAGCCAGGGAGGAAAGTTCATTAGTAGTTTCATAAGTCCATTTAACTCCCCTGAAAGACAATTGCATTTCATTATCTGTTAATGGCAGAATCTCATTATAGGTCTCAGTCGCTAAGGATAACGATTCTGCAGATTGGACACGTTTCTTAGAACGTTTGCGTTTTGCCTTTGACCTTGCGGTTTTTGGTGATTTATTCAAAGCTGCAGGAAAATTATCAGTAACACTTTCTGCTTGCTGCTCATTCTTGCAAGCAATTGAAGGAGCAGCTGATTGGCCTGCTGCCAGGAGTTCATTAAGAGGAAAAGGCAATGGATCTATGCGCAACCAGTTATGGATCACAAACGCTAGAAATTCCAGCGGTCTCTCTTTCAAATCGGAATGATTGAGAACATCAAATGCCCACTGGAATAATTCCCCTTTAAACAAAATATAACTTAGTTGGAGTGCCCAGGTTGAAACAGGAGTCGCTTGGAGATCGGGATTGGCCAGGAACCTGGCACATTCAGAGAAAAACTCATTTTCTGTTTCAGAGCTAAGTTCTTCAAATTTCTTAAAGGAACAGGAACCATAATTAACAGTGTCATACTTTCTGGCAATCCCCCCCACAATGGGGATTGGTAATGGGGTTTTCATAATGTAAGGCTTGGTGGTGTATTCTCCACAGTCAGCATGCAACGCATGAGCTGGCGTGGAGGAGGTACACACACTAGCACAAGGAAACAGGCTATCCCTAGTATAGTGGAGGGGAGGACTGACTCCAATAGGAGATTGTGGCGCACAGAGCCGGTGCAGATCTGACAGCCACAAACAATGCTTTCGTTATAACGTCTCAGCGCAAAGTAGCGCTGAGCGCATAAACCAGAACTGAGGATATCAGGACAGGTAGACAGAATGAACGCTTGCTAGCTAGCCGCTACTTAGCGACAGCAAGCGTCCACGACAAGACAGACTGGAATGAGGCAGCCAACGCGTTCGCAGCGATGGCGTGCCTCACAAAGACAGGACAGGATAGTCAGGAAATAGCAGGATCAAGATAGATGAACGTAACACAGACAAATATACAATAAGTATGTTTTCCTAGCGTATTACAATTACAGCTATCAATGAAACTATTTGTAACGTCTGACTAACATATGTATATATCGGCAATGAACCGATATATGACATAAGCAGGAACGCTGACTAGGACTGGTGTAATACAGGGAACAGGACTCAGAAGGATTCGCTATCTCTTCGCAGAGATGAACGCAATCCACAAACGGTAACAGGACAGGATTCAGAAGGATTCGTTATCTCTTCTCAGAGATGAACGCAATCCACAAACAGGACCAGGAACAGGATAACTACCTCAGCACGGGTGGTCACGGTACGCGCAACCTACCAAAACGTGCTGGAAAACTGACTAACTGAACACAGGAAATAAACAGTTCGTGTACGTATACATCAGCGACACTGATGTATCAACGTAACACAAATACAAGGAAAATAATAAACGTGCTGGTATGCATATATATTGGCAATGAACCAATATATGATGCAAAACCAGCAAAGTATCTTTAACAAGAAACACGATCGGGGGCTAAAGCGACAGCAAGACAGGCTTAAGCTGAAGCTATGAAAACCCAAGGAAACCCTGCAGGAAGCAGATCTTTATACTGAGGTCATCCAATGGGAGCAGACATGCAGATTCCCACACAGGTGAATGATAATCAGTCACAAGCTGACAGCAGGGAAAGACAGACAAAGCTATGCAATTTGCATGGAAAGACATCAGAACTGCCTGAGCTGCAGCACTACTTCCAGCAATAGCTGCTGCAGCAGCGATCATTACACCTGGGTACTTACACAAAAATCTCTGAATTATTAGATTCAGCACATGTGCCATGCAGGGTACATGTGTCAACTTTCCCAAATTCAAAGCCGAAATGAGATTGCTGCCATTGTCACACACCACGTTGCCAATTTCCAGTTAGTGTAGGTTCAGCCACTGATCCACCTGTTTGTTAAGAGCAGCCAGGAGAGCTGGTCCAGTGTGACTCTCCGCTTTGAGGCAAGACATGTCTAAGATGGCGTGACACCAACCGTACCTGGCATGCAGCATAGGCCCTGTGGAGCCAGGGCTGAGTAGCTGGAGAGGAGATCGCAGCACCAGTAGAGTAGCACTGCCACTCAGCCAAGGAGGAGGAGGAGGATGACAGTGGAGAGGATGTAGGAGGAGAAGGAGAAGGAGAGGAGGTGGCAGCAGGCCTGCCTGTAAGCCGTGGAGGTGTCAGGTGTCACAACTAGGTCCGCTGCACAGCCATGTACTCCCTGCTTGCCAGCGGTCACCAGGTTGACCCAATGGGCTGTGTAAGTAATGTACCTGCCCTGACCGCACTTGGCAGACCAGGCATCTGCGGTCAGATGGACCCTTGACCCAACGCTGTGTGCCAGAGATGACACCACTTGCCTTTTTACTTCATGGTACAGTTTGGGTATCGCCTTTTTTGAGAAATAATTGCGGCCTGGTATCTTTCACTTCGGTGTCCCAATGGCCACAAATTTTCGGAAGGCCTCAGAGTCCACCAGCTGGTATGGTAACAGCTGGCAAGATCACCGTTCCACCAAGCCAGTTGTCAGATCACGGGCAAGGGGGTGACTGGCAGACATTGGCTTCTTCTGCTCAAAGATTTCCCTCAAGGACACCTGGCTGCTGCTGTGGGCAGAGGAGCAGGAACCGCTCAAGGTGAGAGGTGGAGTGGAGGAGGGTGGCTGTGAAGGTGCAAGGGAGAAAGCGGCTGAAAATGATGCACCTGAAGGAGAAAGAGGAGAAGGAGGGTGGCTTTGCTTTTGTGTGCTGCTTTTCCTCAGGTGGTCTTGCCATTGTAGTTTGTGCCTTTTCTCCATGTGCCTTCGTAAGGCAGTTGTCCCTACGCAGGTGTTGGACTTTCCACGGCTCCATTTTTGGTGACAGAGAGAACAGATGGCATTGCTGTCATCTGAGGTAGACACACCAAAAATTTTTCCACACCGCTGAGCCCCCCTGGGGTGATGGCACTATGGTGGCATCAGCAGCTGACATTGAAGGGCATTTTGGCTGCCTGTCTATAGGTGGCGATACATGGCGCCGGACACTGATATGAGCTGTTTCTGATGATGAGCTCCCCCTGCTTCTTTCAGCAAATAGTGTCTTCCTACTCCTCTCTGACTCCCCCCTCTGAACTGCCCCCCTTGGTCATCTTGTCTCTTAGAATCCCACGTGGCATCCATGGCAGTATCATCATCATCATAAACATCCAAAACTTCGCTTGTATCAGACACCTCCAAAACTGCACCAACAGCAGGTACTTCATCATCATCCTCCTCCTCCTCACACCTTACGTCATAGTGATGCCTAACTCAGACATATGAGGTGTTGTAATTTGCTTAGCGCCTTTATCTTGTTGTAACAATAATGGCTGTGAATTAGTTAATGCCCGACCAAATAACTCCTGCGAAGTGTCAAATGTAGCGGATGTGGTGCTTGGAGTAGCGCTGGTGGTTGCAGAAGATGAGGTGTTCTGTGTTAAATAGTCAACCACGTCCTGACAATCTTGGGAGTTGATCTTCTGAGCACTCTACTTTAGTTCAGGGCCACACAAAATCACGTCAGCACAACTTTGAACAGACCTGCTGGGTGGCCTGCCTCTGCCTCTACCCGTTTTGTCCATATCAGGGGGGATGAAGTGAAAGTTATGCACTGACTTGACTAATACAATGTGCAGTCACACAGCACACACACACACACACACACACACACACACACACACACAGCTGTCACACTCACACACACACACACACACACACACACACACACACACACCATGAACAGGAGTAGTGACTGGTATATAACACTGGGTGCTTCTGTCACGCAGGTGCAGTAAACATGAACAGGTATGCAGTGATTGGTATTACAAATGTGCAGCTGCCTTTCACACACGTGTAGTGAAAAGGTAGGCACTGAATGTGCTGGGCCTGGCAGTGGCACAGTAGGAATTAGCAAGGGGCCAAGGGCCAGCTGCGACTGACTGACAGGGCTGTATATGCAAGTGTCAGTGGGACACACACACACAAAAAAAAAAAATAGATCACAAGAACAAAATTAGCTCTCAAAAGAGCTGTTGAGGGGTGCTTTTTAGCAATAAGTATCAGCAAGGAGCAAGCCTAACAAGAGCCTAACTAAGCTTTCCTTAACCACCCTGGTGTTCTATTGATTGCGCCAGGGTGGACGCGCAGCAGTATTTTTTGCATTTTTTTTAAATCATGTAGCTAGCTACAGGATTTCCCCCTCCCTGTGGCATCCCTCCCACCTCTCCAAACGCCGTCGGCGTTCTTGCCCATAAGGAAATCCCGTTCTAAACGGGATTTTCTTTAGGGCTTTCCCCGTCGCCATGGCAATGAACGGAATGACCTAATCGATGTTGTGACGTCACAGGGAGTCCTGATCCACCCCTCAGCGCTGCCTGGCACTGATTGGCCAGGCTGCACACGCGATCTTGGGGGGGCCCTGTTATGCGGCGGGTAGCGGCGAGCGGCAGCGATCGTCCCTAACACACAGCAAGCAAAGTGCTTGCTGGTTTTTAAAAAAAAAATAATTATGAAAATCGGCCCAGCGGGGCCTGAGCGGTGCCCTCCGGTGGTAATGGACGAGCTGAGCTTGTCATTACCGCCAAGGAGGTTAATGTCTCTGCAGCAACCTCTCCCTTCTCTAATTACTGCAGTCACACGAATGAGGGTAATGGCCAATGCTGCCTGCCTTTTATAAGGGGTGGGGGCTCCAGGAGGGAGTGTAGCCTGATTGGCTACCATGTGTCTGCTGACTGTGATGTAGAGGGTCAAAGTCAAGCCTAATGATGTAGTATAGGGGGTGGGTCGAACTCGCATATAGTTTGTGGTTCACTGCAAACGCGAACCACCGAAGTTTGCGTTCGAATGCAAACCATTCAGGTCATCTCTATTGGCAAACAAACAAAGCAATATTATATGTATTAACAGTAAAACAGGGTTGAACTATTCAGCAGTTAATTTAACTATAGTGCATAGCTATGACTCAGCAAAATATAACTGATAGGAAAGAACTGAAAAACACAGGAATAAAGCATAATGGAGATTTTATTAGTAATGAAACAAAGTAATATGCTGACCATTAAACTCATGCACAGCAACAATGAACAATATCTAGCAGGCAAATGTATTCAATAGGCATACATGCACAACCACAATGATCAGGTATGCACAGACAATGTCTTGCAGGGAAATGTATTCAATAACATACACCTAATTCAGGGTATATGCAAGGGCCTCCCTGCATAAGGTGATTTATGCAAAGTAACCCCAGTTGTATATAATGTGTGCACACTGATCCAAGATAAGATACAGGACACAAAGAGCAAGTGGAAGGTCAACAAGCATAAATCATAACCAGGAGATCAAACAATACCAGTAATCGCTTAGGCAAAGTATTATCAATAATATAAGCACAAGGTCATACACAGGAAGACTACAGAGCATAGGGATACAGGATAGCTAGGAACTTCTCAAGGAACAAGAAACTTGGACCAGGATGGCTAGAACAAGGAACAATGAGCTAGCAACAGGTGAATGTTCAGGTGTGTCTTAAATACCATGCTGGGAGATCATGTGACAGTCCAGACCTCCTCCTAGCAACAGACTATGGAGAATACCTTACCATTCCTGGAGAAGTGAGCCCTCTGCTGGTGGGCAGAGAGAAGTTCATGCTGCCAAATCCCTGAGGAGAATGATGACATCTGCTGGTGAAACAAAGGTAGTTCAGTCATGATATCACCAGCAGATGCAGATTGTGACACCCTTTCATAATTACCAGTAATGTAGTATTTCTGGGCATGTCCTTTTAAAATGAGATCCATGAGTGTGGATTGCTCTTGATGATTCTGTGTGTTTTGATCTCTTCCTTTGATGATGTGCCACCTCTCCATTTTTATTCACCTTATTATTTACCATATCTGCCCATAGCTTAGTGACTGGCCAATCCACAAAATAATAGGCTGTAACAAAGATTATCCTTCAGCTAATCACAAGGCAGTGGGAGTGTCTAGGCGTTACTGATGAACTGGCCAGAGGAAAAAAAATTGATTCCTTAATTTGTAGTGTTTTGCCATCACCAGTAGGTGTCCTCCTTGGCTCATCAATAATGTATGTTGTCATATGGTATTCTTCCAGCAGGTGGCATTATGGCTCACATTTATAAGATGAATGGCATTGCCCAATTGTTACTTTAGGGGGGAAAAAATACTTGTTTGATGGATTAAGGATAATTCTTGGGTATACAAGAGTTTAGATACTATACATGTCTGCTTAGAACCAGTTGGTTTTATCAAACACAATTACCACACAGAGTAAATATATCTGACACAAAACTAGATCTGCAACTATATTCTAAATAATTAACCACAGCAAGAGTTCCGAATACCTTTTGTTGTAAAAAGGCAAATTTCTGTGTTGCTTAACATGGAGCCCATTTTGGTCATTTTTAAGGCGATTTACACACTCCTAGGAGTTCTGGTTCACCATGAGCTTTATAGCCAATATGCAACTCATACGGTAATAAAAGAGATCCCACAAACAGTGGCTGCAGTTAGTCTATTCACCTCAAGATGGCGATCACACACACAGGAAATGATGTAAGACAGGAAAAAGAGAAGTTGCAGGAAGTGGAGAGGACACGTTGTTGGAAGAGGTAATTGTGTGATTCTTGTTATATACTAGCACATATATGGCTGCTGGGCATTGTACAGGATGTATTGCAGTGGGGAGATCAGTGCAGACATGGGCAAGTATGAGGATAGTAATAGTATGAATGAGCATAGAGATTGTATGCAGCAATAACTGTATATAGGAGAGATGGGGAAGAGAGCATTAGTGTTAGATGGAATGTGAGCAGTCACACAGGGCTTTTCTCCTGTCTGACTCACAGTGCTTGGGAGCTGCAGCCACAGAAGGCACAGTCAGTAGCACTCCCTCACCTTCTGGGCATTAAAGCGGATCCGAGATGAAAAACTAACTATAACAAGTAACTTGTCTATATATGTTGCCTAAAGTTTAGATAGTTTACACAGCAAATCTAGCTGAAAACAGCTTTAACAGAATATGATTTATTATTCATGTTATACAATCACAGCAGCCATGTTGTTTGTAAACATTACACAGAGGCAGGCTTATCTGCATCTTGAGCAAAAAAACCTAATCCCCCCTCCTCCCCTCTGCCTCTGAAATCTCTGGCTAGTAATACCTCCCCCTCCTGCCCAGACTGACCTCCCATGAGCCCTTGCTACTGTCTGAAAGTGCCTTGGCTCTCTGAAAACCTGTGGGCGTGGCTTGTGTAGTTTATAGGGAATTAGAGTATTAAAACAAAAACAAAAAAAGTATTTGGCTTGAGGAATGCCCTATAAACAATAGGAAATGAACACAATTATGCAATGAGTAAAAGTTCATCTCGGATCCACTTTCAGCTGCATAATAAATGTATCACTAAACAGATGCTGCCTCCAGCCAGGATGTGCTCCCCGCTCTGCACCCAGCACTCTTACATACGGTGACTAGATGCCCCACTTTAGCAGGGACACGTCCCGGATTTGGGGTTCCCTGTCCCAGGCTGCATGGGGTCCCGGGAAACATCCCACTTTTGGCTGCAGGATGTCCCGGCCGCAGGACTCTGGCCTCCATCCAATTGTTTGTGTTGTGGAAAGTAGGCGTGGCCACCTGGTATCAATCTCGCCCCCCCCAGCGTGCTCCCCCATCAGCCCTGCCCTCCATCCAATCGGCATGGCCAACCCCACCCAGCCTAACCGCACAGATCTCTGGGACAGGGAGGTGGGATTTTTGAATAGCCAATTCAGTACAGGAGAGCCCTTACTGATGTGAACTGCATCTGCTCGCTGGTAAGAGTGGCATATAAGCTTCACAGCAGCCCATGTTACAAGCACTGTCCCTCGGTGCCCCCTTCCCTATGTGTGTGTCCCTCTCTCTCCCAGCACTGTCCCTCAGCATGCCCCTCCTCCTCTTCCACTCCCCAGCACCAATTTGTGTGCCCCCCTCCCGCACCACAGTGTGTGTGTCCTTCCCTACCCCAGCACTGTCCCTCAATGAGTGTCTCCCTCTTCTCTCCAGTGTGGTGACTCCCCCCCCCCCTCCAGCATTGTCCCTCAGTGTGTGTTCTTCTGCTGCCCTTCTTGCACCCCCCTCCCCCCCACCCCATGAACCCTCTTGTGTGTGATTTTTACCTTCCTCCCCACCCAGTGTCACCCTCCTCCCCACCTACCCTCCAGTCAGTGTCACCTTCCTCCCCACCCAGTCAGTGTCACCCTCCTCCCCACCCAGTCAGTGTCACCCTCCTCCCCTTACAGTCAGTGTATTCCAAGTGTGGGTGGTAACCTTTACTGAATTTTAACATGTGTGGGGGATAATGTTTGCCCATTTGCTGCATTTCATGTGTCTGGAAGTAATGCTTGCCTCATTGTATATGTCGAGGGAATAGTTTGATGCATTTCAATTAATAGAGGAAACGGTTGTTGCATATCATGTGTCAGAGGTAATGGTTCTTGCATTTTTGATGTGTCAGATCACGGTCTTTGTATTTCATGTGTCGGGGAAATGATTCTTGCATTTCATGTGTGAGAGGAAACGGTTGTTGCATTTCATGTGCTGGAGGTGATGGTTGCTGTATTACTTGATGGTCATAGTTGGCTGCATTTGCTACTTTGGTGTTATTGTTGCAGCATTTTGGTATTTTAGGGGCTCATGATTACTAAATGATATGCTAAAAAATAGCATCACGCAGCTTCTGCGGCTTTATCATCTGCACATCAATGATGCAAATCTCCTGTTTCATCTCATCATGGCGGAAAAGCCTCTTTCTCATGTGTTTGGGGGACGTTGCCTAATTAACCCAGAGGCACTTAGTGCTATACTGATCTGCAGCTGTTATATGCTCTACTTTTACTGCCTGATGAAGCAGGGTCACGCCTGTGAAACGCGTTGCACAATAACTGGGAGGGTGTAAATACAATTTTCTGTGGCTGTTCAGATCAACAGTTCTGTGTGTCTGCTTGGAGGAGGTAAGTCCACCACTACCTCCTCTATACATATATATATTTTAAAGAATTTTAGTCCTGTTGGCGCCTCTGTTTGTTCTTGGACAATATCTGAGTCCAGCCTTGGTGGAGGGGTGTAACTCCTTTTTCTTTATCTATGGAGAGCGACTTCTTAATCCTCAGTGGGGACAGGTCTAATCTCCCCACCTGCCTTTACAGTGGTTACCTTTGTGGCGACCCGTGTGTGCGAGTATTCTTTTACTTACTCTGCATATTCAGCCTTTGCCAGTACTTACTACACTATATTGGCTCTCTGTGTCCTCTTTTTGTAATTACCCTTAGGGTCACTTGTCTAACTTTTGGGAGGAAACTCTGGCTTGCTGCCTCACAGTTACAGTATAGTTGGCTCCGCCCATGTGACGTCAAGGCCACACCCATTTTACGCCACAGAGCGCGCTGCACTGACGTAACACACCCCCGTCCCAGGTTAGGCCCAGAAAAATCTGGTCACTGTATATTACATCACAGGGGGTGTGTATATCCAGTACGTCTATAATGTAAAGTGCACCGTGCAATAGCAGCAATAAAGAATGAAAAGTAAAGTGCTCACCTGTAATAGAAGAGATGAGGGGACACCAACCACAAAGCCTTAAAGGAAAACTGTAGTGAGAGTGATATGGAGGCTGCCACATTTATTTCAAGTTATTTATTTTTTAAGCAATACCAGTTGCCTGGCTGTCACTGCAGTGCAACGCATATCAAAACGCATTAAAATGCATACAACAAAACGTATGCTTTGAGCGTTCTCCAACGCAAGCTCTGATGTGAAAGAGCCCTTAGGGCAACATGTCAGAGCACATATCAAAAAAATCACACAGTTTAAAAACAAGCCTTAGGATATAAACAGGTCCAACCCCACTCATACATACATCCAGTGAAGGGAGGAAAAAACATACTTTCAGTAGGGTAGCTGTCAGCCCCGTACTGAGAGTATGTTCTTTCCTCCCTTCACTGGATTATATAGTGAGCTGTAGCAATTCAAACCTATGAGGCTTTGTATCCAGGTTATGCTCCATATGCATGCAGTGTGCATGGCAGAATGGCAGATGTGATGTATGTATGAGTGGGGGTTGCACCACCCCAGTAATACTATTTCTTCCCCAGTACAGCCATGTCCTCCCTGTGTCCCCCAGCATTGCCATTATCCTCCAGTATGTAATGCCCCCACCCCAGTAATGCCATTTCTTCCCCAGTATAGCCATGTCCCACTGTGTCCCCCAGCATTTCCATTTTCCTCCAGTATGTAATGCCCCCCACCCCAGTAATGCCATTTATTTCCCAGTATAGCCATGCCCACACTCCAGTATTGCTCCCTTCCCCCACCTCCATGCAGTGTAGTACAAGGAAGGATTACATTGGTTTATAGCCAGCTGTCACAGTGTGCTCCAGACCTTTGCTCCCATTAGCCTCAGTCTCTGCCTCTCCTCATATCCTCATCTATCTACCACTACCAGCACTGCTGTAACATCACAGGAATGGTAACAGTGGGAGGGGGATGTGAGGAGAGAAGGCCAGCTGGAGAGGAGGCAGAGGGAGGACAGGACTGCAGCATGCTGTGAGTATAGAGCACTGATAACTATAAACCAGCTTATTATACTTTCCTGCAATACTTTGCATGGCCCCACCACCCACAAGTGACAGTTATGGGGAGTTCTGGGGGAGGAGGATCCTGTATCGGTAGTTTTACCACTGAAAACTGTGCAGCCTAGATTATCCTCCCCTTATTATCTATCCAAAGGCAGCAGCATCCTGTACAGATCACATGACCAGACCACCGAGGATGGATGAGCACCAGAGTCACATGACCGAGAGGATATTCAACCTCACACTGGAGATCATCTGTCTGCTGACTGGAGAGGTGAGGATTCTGGAAGGTCACATGATATAACTCTTATTTTTCCAGTAACCTCCAGGACAGGTCCACCATGAGATGACATAGGCTCCTCCCAGGAACAGGAAACGTCCAAATTAGAGCACTCTATAAATTTTAAGCCAACCCCTCCATCGCCAGTTGACGTTTCCTGTTCCAGGAAAGAGTACTCTATGTCGCTCGCCGGTCCGTCTAGCCAGGTGTGCTGGGGACAGTGGTTGGCGGTGCATGGGGACCTGCCTCGAGAGGGTCGAGGTTCTGGTAGGAGGAGGAGAATATCTACCTTCTCCAAGAAGCGTCATGGCTGCCCGGGTGGTGGTAGTTCCGAGGACGCGAACGGCGTCCATGATTCCCTGATGGCGGAGGCTGTGGCGCGCCGGAAGTGACGAGGAGAAGCCTGGGCCTCCGGAGGGTTGGCGAAGGTTTTTGCCCTCAATGGCGGCGCTCGTTAGCGTACTTCCGCCCTTACGTGACGTCACTTCCGGAAGCGTGGGTGAAGAGACGCCGGAAGCCTGCATTGCTCGGCATTTCGTGTTGCGAGCGGAGCAGGATGGACGCTAAGCAGGAGCCAGGAAAGGTAAGGTGGCGGAAGGCTTGGGGACCTTTACGGTATGAGCCGAACGCCTTGCACCGCGTCTATGCTGAGGTCTGACTTGGTTGGTGTTTTTGCCTGGCAACTTAGCGTCTGATCTGAGGTCTCTTCATAGACATTATATATGTATATGTTACGTCTGTCTGAGGTCTGTGATATTATATAGCAGTTTATTAGGCTATGTTATACTATGCTATGCTACTATATGATACTATCTATGCTATTATGCTAATATATTCTGGATTTTGGTGCTCTCTGCAATGTGTTTATGTGGACACCTTTAATGAAGTACTTGAATTAATGTGTTACATTATCCAGTAAATATTTACTTAAAGGTCCTTGGTATAGTCTATTCTGAAATACTAGTACCTTTTTTTATTTCCTCCTGTCTGGGGTAGGGAAGCTGCTTTCCTCACATTCTGACATGGGCACAAGGGTGTTGCTTTACGGAGGTCTTTTTAGACAGACAGGTGACACTTCTTCAAGGCCTAGGAGGCGTTGCCCGCTCTGTGACACAAAACTTGCCCATACTTATAATAAGCAGTTTTGCCAACCCTGTTTTGTTAAACTAATTCAAGAACAATCAGGGGGATTAAAGGAGGAGATTATGTCAGCTGTTAAGCAGGAGATGTCTGATACAATTAAATCATTGAAAGAAGTTTTCTCTGCTGCCATGACCCCAGCTACAGATACTAGCAATGCAGGCCCTAGTACAACAGCACCAGTAACTCCTACACCTGATAGTGATGCTATTCATCCTGAACAGCCTGCAAAAAGTAAGAGTAAAAGTAAATCCTCCAGTAAAAGACCTATTATTTCTTCCTCTGAAGAGGAAATGGAAGAGGAAGGAGAGGAGGATGATGGTGATGATTCCGATGCATCTTCGGTTAAAAGTATAGAGAGTCAGTCAGATATAAAGAAAATTTCTAGGTTCAGGTTTCCGGCTGATGAAACTGACCAACTCATCTTGGCGATTAATAATACTTTGAAAATTGAGACAAAGAAATCTGAGGAAGTATCACTACATGATAAATTGTACCAGGGAATGGAACCAGAGGAGGCCCATACTTTTCCTGTGCATAAGTCTACAAAGAATACTATTCTGAGTCACTGGAAATACCCGGATTTCCATTTACAGAAACAGATGCCAAGATATGGGATCGGTGTCCTAGGCTTGACGCAGCTTTTTCTCAAGTAAATAAAGACAACAAATTAGCATTTGAGGACCTCGGATACCTTAAGGATCCACAGGATAAAAAGGTGGAATTTGCTCTGAAGAAGACATGGACCTCAGCAGGAGCAAATTTTCGACCAGCAGCTGCAACAACATGTGTATCGAGAGTGTTAGCAGTATGGGTAGAGAAAGGGGCATCTAAGGAAGAAATCTTAGAATCACTTGAGGTGGTTTCAAAGGCCACAGACTACATAACTGATGCGGCAGCAGAAAACATAAGGGTAAATGCAAGAACGACTGCCCTAATCAATTCCGCCAGACGTAATTTATAGATTAAAAATTGGGATGGAAGTCAGGCTTCTAAAGCTAGGGTATGTAACATACCTTTTGATGGGGAGCTTTTATTTGGGGCCCAGCTAGACGAAATATTAGAAAGAACTAGCGATAGAAAGAAGGGGTTTCCAAAGAAGAAGAAATATATACAGAACAAAAGATTCTTTAGAAGAAATAGGCAAGAAACAGGGATAAACCTCAGCAAAGAAGAAAACCCTGGGCCATCAACAGAGAGGGAACGAGAAAGAATTTTCTTTTTCGGAACCCAGAAAACCAAGAAAAGAAGTGACGCCAAAGAAAGAGGTGGGGGGTCGTCTAACAGGATTTTATTCCCAATGGACGAACATAACCAAAAACGATTTCATCCTCAATCTTGTAAGTCAGGGGTACAAAATTCAGTTTCGTTCACTTCCGGGAAACCGGTTCATTTCCACTCCTCTTCCAAAAGAGAAACAAAAGCGTCAGGCTTTGCAAAGCATCATAAAAGGCATGATAGAGGAAAGAGTGGTAGTTCCGGTACCGTGCGATCAGCTTCGCAGGGGTTTTTACTTGACCATATTCATGGTAAAGAAACCGACGGGGAAATTCAGGTTAATTCTGAACCTGAAGCCATTAAACCCTTCTGTGACTTATCAAAGATTCAGGATGGAATCAATCTTCTCTGTGAGAAACTTACTAACCCCCAACTGTGTAATGACGAATATAGATCTAAGAGATGCTTATTGGCACATTCCAATAAGAGAGTCGTCACAAAAATTTCTGAGGTTTGCAATAAAAGAAAAAGAATCAATTCAACACTTCCAGTTCAGAGTCCTGCCCTTCGGAATTTCATCAGCACCTCGCATCTTCACAAAAGTGATGGGAGAAGTGATAAAAGACTTACATGTAAAGGGAATCCTAGTGATTCCCTATCTAGACGACTTATTAGTAGTAGCAGACTCATATCAACAAGCGGAAGAAGACACAAAGAGAGTACTAGATCAACTACAGACTCTCGGATGGATTATAAATTGGGAAAAGTCGGTGCTACAGCCGAAGTCAAGAATACAGTTTCTAGGAGTTGTGATAGACTCAGAGAGGAGAAGACTGTATTTAACAGAAGAAAAGATGACAAAACTAAAGAAAATAATACAGGACTGTATAAGGAACCCAGTTCTGACAATAAGAGAAGTCATGAGAATACTATGTTTTCTGACGTCAACATCTCCTGCCATCCAATGGGCAGTGTTACACACAAGAGAGCTCCAGAGTTGGATGATGGGAGTCTGGAACAAAAAGCAGGAAGATTTAGAAAGGGAAGTGAGATGTCCAAACATAATACTAAACTCATTAGAGTGGTGGATGTCGGAAAAGATCCTAACCGAAGGAAGATTATGGACAATACCAGCACAAAGATGCATTACCACGGATGCAAGTCTCCTAGGATGGGGAGCCCATTTAGAGGGGAAGAGATTTCAGGGTCTCTGGTCAAAGCTAATAAGAAATCAGTCATCAAATTACAGAGAGCTAAGAGCAGTGAGAGAAGTACTAGTACAGGCGGTACAGTCACTAAAGGGGCAACATGTTCAACTGAGAACAGACAATACCACGACAGTGGCCTACATAAATCGTCAGGGGGGAACAAGATCAAGAAAACTTCTAAACCTGACGATGGAAATTCTATTAATAGCGGAAGAGAACTTCCTCTCGTTCACAGCAGTCCACTTGAAGGGATCTTTGAACACCATGGCGGATTTCCTGAGCAGACACAGACTATCAAATTCGGAGATGGAGATATCCAACAAAGTCTTCAGGAATCTGGTCAAGAGATGGGGCCGACCTCAGCTCGACATCTTTGCAAACAGAGCAAATACAAAATGCAAGAGGTTCTATTCCTTAAATCCAAGGGAGGGAGCAGAGGCGGTGGATGCGCTCAGTCAGAGATGGACATTCAGAAAGGCATATGCGTTTCCACCAATCCAGCTAATACCTCGAGTTTTGCAAAAGTTAAGGCAGACCAGAGCAACATTGACCATGATAACTCCAGATTGGCCGGGGAGGAGCTGGTATCCGATTCTCCTGAAAATGAGACTAGAGGGTCCGATAAAATTGCCTCACAGAAGGATACTATCTCAGGTAGAGAGAGAAAGTATAAGTTACATACGAAATCTAAACCTGTGTGCCTGGCTTCTGAAAGGTCTCCTTTGAGAAAGAGAGGTGTCTCAGAGAGAGTTATCAGTACCCTCCTCGACTGTAGAAAGAAGGTAACTAGGAAAATATATTTAAAGTACTGGAAGACTTTCAATTTGTGGAGAGAAGATTTTCCAGAGAGACAATACCAACCGTATTAGAATTTTTACAGGACGGTGTGGAGAAAAACATTGCCCTCAGTACCTTGAAGGTACAGGTTACAGCGATATCTACTTATTTAGATCAAAAATTAGCAAATGACCCCCTGATCATACAGTTTTTTAGATCCATAGAAAGAAGAAAACCTATAATTAATAAAAAGATTCCGAGTTGGGATCTCTCTTTGGTATTAAAGGTCTTAAACGGAGACCAATTTGAGCCAGTATCAGAAATTCCATTAAGACAATTAACAATGAAGATTATTTTTCTAGTAGCAATTACTTCAGCCAGGAGAGTGAGCGAATTAGAAGCCTTATCCTGTGATGAACCCTTTTGTCTCATATTTAATGATAGGGTGATATTAAAGACATGTGAAGAGTTCCTTCCTAAGGTAGCTACGAATTTCCATAGATCCCAGGAGATCATATTACCCTCCTTCAACGAAGAACCAACCTTAGATGTTAGGAGGGGTCTCATTGCTTATTTGCAGGTTTTAGGAAATCAAGAGCTCTATTTATCAATTCGTCAGGAGCTACTAAGGGCATGAGGATGTCAAAAAGAACTATAGGCAAATGGATAAGACTGTGTATAGAGGAAGCCTATAGGTTGACAGGATCTACTTTATTAGGTGCAGTTAGGGCTCATTCAACTAGGGCAGCTGCCACATCATGGGCCTACAGAGCGGGTGCTACGCCAGAAGAAATTTGTAGAGCCGCTACGTGGACAAGTATGAGCATCTTTTCAAGACATTACAGGGTGAATCTGATGACTGCAAGACAACAATCCTTTGGGAGAAAAGTTCTGCAGGCAGTCGGCCCACCCTAAAATTGGTAAGATTTCTTGCTCATCTTCTCATGGTGGACCTGTCCTGGAGGTTACTGGAAAAACCAGTGTTAGTTACCGGGTAACATCCTTTTTAGTAACCTCCAGGACAGGTCCGTAACCCACCTGGATAACGGGATATATGTATAGATGAATGTGTATAATAATATGAATATGCCTCTTTAACGGTTAACAGTTCTTGTAGTTGACTGGCGATGGAGGGGTTGGCTTAAAATTTATAGAGTGCTCTAATTTGGACGTTTCCTTTTCCTGGGAGGAGCCTATGTCGTCTCAAGGTGGACCTGTCCTGGAGGTTACTAAAAAGGATGTTACCAGGTAACTAACACTGGTTTCTATTAATAAAACAAACCTGACCAGAGAGGTGAGGGGGATTCTGGGAGAACATGTGACATTAATGTTGCACTTTCCATACAGAGTTTTCCTCCAGTGAAGTCTGGTGATCGTGTGACCATCACGGTGCCCCCACCTCACTCCCTGATATTTGAGGGACACAACAAGCAGAACATTGTGGAAATCACTAGGAAGATGATTGAGCTGCTGACAGGAGAGGTGAGCGGTGCTGGGAATTGTGGGACGTTATCCAGTAACAGCAAGATATGTGTCTGGGCGGTGACTGTATCATTGTGTGTGTCAGGTCCCTATGAGATGTCAGGATGTCACCATCTATTTCTCCATGCAGGAGCAGCAGTATATAGAAGGACACCAGGACCTCTACAAGGACGCCATGCTGGAGAATCGGCCGCCCCTCACATCACGGGGTAAGAGGAGATTCTTTATTTCTTGTAATGGAGGAAGCAGTGCTTGGGGTCCTCCTAGATCCCCCCTCATCTGATAAACACAAACTCAATTCAATAAGGGCTGTTTGGCAAAAAAAGAGGTTGGTAAAATACCACATTCTGTATTGTAGCCTTTTTTTTTTTTTCTCCCAAATTCACTAAGATTGTCATTCTTGCGGTAATTGGTAATTTGCTGAGAAATGTTGCTTCAGTTCAGTAAGACCTGCTTGGTAATGCAGAAGTCTCACAGCTGTGGAGGAGGTCTCTGCAGCAAGCTGAGGTTCTCTCCTACAAGTGTCTGCATAACCCATTCCTGTGTGACAGCTTACTAGAAAGTAAAGGGCTTCCTGCATCCCTTTAGATGTGTATGCATGCCACTAAAGGGCCCTCTTCTGTGTACCAGTATATAGATCTGCATGTCTAAAGGGATACAGGGAAGCCTCTGTAAATGTCTCCTGCTGTTGTATCTTGTTGTATCTTCTTCTGATGTCCCGACCAGTAGATATGACCTGAGCAGTTCCTAAAAATCATCATCCGCTGTTTGACGTTCGCATTTAACACACATTTTTAAAATAACAAAAAACAAATTTGCATTCGCATTTTTACATTGAGGTCACTGGCTGCTGACTTTAGCGGTTAGTAGCAAAGCCCCCTTACATGCTAGAATTTGCAGGCTGTGTGTGGGAGGACAGCGGGTACAGGAGGAAACATTGTTTTTTTTTTTTTTTTAAATAACTTATAGTTTTTGAGAAAATCAATTTTAACGTTTAGTGGAAAAAAATAGCAGCCTATAGCAAAGTCACTGCACTAATATGACAGATAATGTAGTAACATGTATATAAATGTTTTTTTTTATTGTTCTGTGTGAGAAATTAAAAAAAATGATGTGAGTTCCCCCCTCCCGAGCCTCTTTAACTCCTTGTCCCCCATGCAGGCTGGGATAGCCAGTATGCGTAGCCCCGGCCGTGTGGGGTTTCGCACCCTGAGCTATACCAGCCCGCATGGTCCTTGGTGTGGGGGGGGGGGGGTACAGAGTATAGCTGAGAGCGCATCCTATGCGGATGCTATCCCGCCAGCTCCCGCTGTCTTCTCCTCCTGCCCACACCTATCACCCATGGGTGTACTAGATGCCAGCATGGGTGGGGGTGACAGCAGGAGATGGCGGTAAAGTGTCCTATTAGGATGCGCTCTCAGCTATACTTAGTGTAGCTGAGAGCTGGCGGCAGAAGCGGCGGTGTGTGACAGTGGTGGCTGCTCAGAGATCTTCATTCAATGTAAAGAAGATTGCAAGATAGCAAAAGACTTTGATTTTTTTGCCCTCATGTACCCACTGTCCTCCCTCACATACCCTGCAAATTTGGCATTTTCAGCATGTAAGGGTGCTTTGCTTTGTTAAGCTTAAGTTGGCGGGCAGGGAAACATTTCCCTCCCTCTGCACTCAAACTTTTAAAATCGTAAAGTTTATAAAACTAGTCTTTTTACAAATGACGTTTTAGTAACGTTATCAAGTCCCCACACAGCTATACCCGACTTATGCAGACTCCTCTCGGCCTTCTCCGGATTCCGCCTCAGTTTAGACAAATGTAATACAATGTAGAAAGACAGCTTAGTGGTCGGCACTACCTGGAGATATTGCCCCTCGAGTATGGCAGGATTGACTAAAAAATGACACCCATGTTCCCATCTGCGTGCTCAGGATGACATGGCACAATAGCAGTTATATGTCACAAAAGAGAGATGAAAAAACATCCGGCACTGCAGTAAATGGGGATTGCATTTATTCCAGACTGTGTTCAAGAGTAGGATGCAAACAGCAAACAGTTCAAATTTGTGAACAATACAGTCCTACCATAGGTGTGTAGATGGCAGGTTGGTTGAGCCTTAGAAGAAGCACCGCCGGGTGAAACGGCCGTCAGGCTGCCCGTATCACACCCTGCGCCCACTGCCATCTACACACCTATGGTAGGACTATATTGTTCTCAAATTTGAACTGTTTGCTGTTTGCATCCTACTCTTGAACACAGTCTGGAATAAATGCAATCTCCATTTACTGCAGTGCCGGATGTTTTTTCATCTCTCTTTTGTGACATATAACTCAGTTTAGACAAATCAGAGGTTATGCTGACAGCGATGGCAATGCAAAAAGGAAAAGATTTAGCTGCCTCTCTCAGCTTAACCTACCAAAATAGATTCATGAAGTATCCGATTATTAATCTGAGGAGTAACCCCTCTGACCTTTATTAATGAAACTATCCTAGTATGTTTTCCAAATTAGCTAATGATTTGCAGACCTGGAGCAAGTTCAATATTTCCTTCTCAGGCAAAATGTATTCCATCAGAATGACTTTACTTCCTAGAATACTTTATCTGTTTCGGGTCCTGCCCATTAGAGTGGCTTTGGGAGACATCACTAAGCTCTAACATCAGTGTGCACTTTTCCTCTGGAGTGGTAAACGTCCCAGAATTCCCAGCCACATTCTTACGCTGCCTAAACCCTCTGGGGGAGCGGGTATGCCCTCAGTAATAGGTTGTTATAGAGCTTCACCGATAGCTCAGCTCACCCTGGCTAACACTACCAACCACACTCCTCTATGGGTGAAGCTCCGCCTCCTGCCACCTTCTTCACTGAAAGAGTTAATGTGGGATAAGTTAATCAATATCCCTATGGTCAAAAAAAGACCCCCAACTTCAGCCCCATCACTAGCTGTATGGAATATCTCGAGGTATTAATATTCCTTACAGTCCCCGGTTGCTTTGCTGACGGAACTTTCCCTGAATCCTGACTTTGGATCCGGGCAATCCCCAGAAGCATTTCACTGGTGGTCAAGTCGTAATTTACTACTCTCAACAAATTTGTTCGGCATTCCTGAATTATGCCCGCCAGTGATTTTATATCGACTTTTCATCCACCGATTAGAGAATTCTTTAGAATCAACCAAGTTTTTCACTCTCACAAATCACTGGCTAATACAGGACATACCATGACCTATTCATTTCTCGAGGTCCTTTGCAAAAATAACCCTTTGTAGAGCTGCTTAATATCACTACTTTACACAGTTCTGAACTACCCTAAATTGCCAGAGAAGTCCTCCTATCTTCTTAAATGGGAAGAGGATTCTGGGAAGGTTTTATCAATGAGATAGGGGCATTGTTGCGAGACTTTAAACATAGTATGTATTATTCCACACTTGGGTGTTACATAAAGTTGTTGTATTGAACTTAATAATATGCACCCATCTAGGCCCCCCCATTGCTTTTGTAATAGTGGAGAGGGGGGCACACTGTGGCATAAATGGTGGGCCTGTCCTGGGGCTCAACAGTATTGGAAGCACATTTGGAAATCGGTTAAGAGTGTGTTGGGTCGCCAAATTCCCTTTAGCCCGAATGTTTTCCATTTTAGGTGACAAACCACACAGGCCTAAATTCCCAGCTCACAAGCTCATCCAATGCAAAGCGTGTACTGCCAGAAGGGTTCTAGCAAGGAACTGGCTTACCCCAATCCTCCCTGTTAGCAAAGTCTATACCCCTGTTTCTGAGATGATGTTGGCTGCCCATATAACAGCTGAGGTTACAGCTAATATGCTGGGCTTCTGTAACAGCTGGTCCCCATGGATCGCTTGGCTAGACAATACAGGTTTATCACGTTACCTCCATAGATTCTGAAGCCTTTTGGTACGTCATTTATGTTTGATTCACATCTTTGGTCTTTTATGATGCGTGAGCAGACTGCATTAATGTTCTCTGTTGAAAATGTTCCCTTTTTTTATGTCTCATTAGAGACTGTTTTTTTTTTTGTTTTTTTTGTACAATTTAATAATATACCGTATATACTCGCATACAAGCCGAATTTTTGACCCCCAAAAAGGGGGTCAAAAGTTGGGGGGTCGGCTTGTATGCGAGTCTCTATTGTGGTGGTGGTGGTCCGCGGCGCCCCCCGCCCGCTCGCTCCCTCCATCCCGCTCGCTCCCTCCCTCCGCGGCCGCCGCTGCTATTACCTCTTCAGCCGGCGTCCGCTTCCTCTACTGCGGGGGCCCCTCTCGCTCTGCTCGCCGTGTATCACAGCAGCGCGCCCGGCGCTGCTGCTGTGACGAGGCAGGAGAGAGCGGTTCCCCTGGTAACGGCATTACCTAGTAATTGTAGCCATGGATGTCTTTCAAAGCAAGGAAAGCATCTAAGCCCCCTTTAAATGCAGGTATAGAGTTTGCCATAACAACTTCCTGTGGCAATGCATTTCACATCCTAATCACTCTTACTGTAAAGAAGCCTTTCCTAAATAAATGGCTAAAACGTTTTTCCTCCATGCGCAGATCATGTCCTCTAGTCCTTTGAGAAGGCCTAGGGACAAAAAGCTCATCCGCCAAGCTTTTATATTGCCCTCTGATGTATTTATACATGTTAATTAGATCCCCTCTAAAGCGTCTTTTCTCTAGACTAAATAAACCCAGTTTATCTAACCTTTCTTGGTAAGCGAGACCTTCCATCCCACAATTTTGTTGCTCGTCTCTTCACCTGCTCTAAAACTGCACCTGCTCTAAAACTGCAATATCTTTCCTGTAATGTGGTGCCCAGAACATATTCCAGATGTGGCCTTACTAGAGAGTTAAACAGGGGCAATATTATGCTAGCATCTCGAGTTTTTATTTCCCTTTTTAATGCATCCCAAAATGTTGTTAGCTTTAGCTGCAGCGGCTTGGCATTGAGTGTGATTATTTAACTTGTTGTCGATGAGTACTCCTAAGTCCTTCTCCAAGTTTGATGTCCCCAACTGTATCCCATTTATTTTGTATGGTGCTAGACCATTAGTACATCCAAAATTCATGACTTTACATTTGTCAACATTGAATTTCATCTGCCATGTATGTGCCCATATAGCCATCCTATCCAGATCCTGTTGCAATATGACACTATCTTCCTGAGAGTTGATGATTGTGCACAATTTTGTATCATCTGCAAAAATAGCAACATTGCTCACTACTGCATCTACTAGGTCATTAATAAATCAATTGAAGAGCACTGGACCCAGTACAGACCCCTGTGGGACCCCACTGCTAACGGTCTCCCATTTTGAGTACGATCCATTGACCACAACTTTTTGTTTTCTGTCCATTAGCCAGTTCCCTGTCCATGCACACAGACTCTTCCCCAGTCCTTGCATCCTCAACTTTTGCACCAGACTTTTGTGGGGAACAGTGTCAAAGGCCTTTGCAAAGTCCAAGTATATCACATCTACAGCATTCCCAATATCCACATTAGCGTTCACTACCTCATAAAAGCTGAGCATGTTAGTCAAACAGGACCTGTCTTTAGTAAACCCATGTTGGTGCTGAGAAATAAGATTGTTTTCTACTATGAAGTCATGTATAGTATCTCTTAGTAAACCCTCAAATAGTTTGCATACAACTGATGTTAAGCTTAGAGGTCTATAATTTCCTGGATCTGATTTTTTGTCCTTCTTAAATAATGGGAAAACGTGGGCTGTACGCCAATCCACTGGGACTCTGCCAGTTGAAAGAGAGTCACAAAAGATAAGATAAAGGGGTTTATCTATAACTGAACTTAATTCCCTTAGGACCCGAGGATGCATGCCATCCGGGCCAGGTGCCTTGTCTATTTTTAATTTATTTAGTCTTCCCTTCACTTCTTCCTGCGTTAAGTATTTAATATTACAGTTAGAAGATTGAGACTCTTCCGCCTCTGTAATTTGCAACAGTGCTGTTTCTCTTGTGAAGACAGAAGCAAAGAAAGCATTTAATAACTCTGCCTTACCTTTGTCATCCACCATTGATTTCCCACCCTCATCCTTTAGGAGTCCTATACAGTCAACCTTTCTTTTTTTAGAGTTAATGTACTTGTAAAACTTTTTTGGGTTAGATTTGATATCCTTAGCGATTTGTTTTTCAGCTTCAATCTTTGCCAGCCTAATTTCTTTTTTACAATTTTTATTGCACTCCTTATAATTGCTTAGTGCAGCCTCTGTCCCCTCCTGTTTTAAGACCTTATAGGCATTCTTTTTCCTCTTCATTTTATCTTTAACCTTTCTATTCATCCATAGAGGCCTTTTTTTTATTCCTAGATATTTTGTTTCCATATGGGATATACATACTACAATATTGATTGAGTATAAGTTTAAAAGCTTGACATTTCCCTTCAGTGTCTTTCCCTTGTAGTACATTATCCCAGTTCACCAAACTTAGTGCCTGCCTAATTTGATTGAACTTTGCTTTTCTAAAATTCATAGTTTTAGTGGTCCTGCTGCCCCGTGGCCTATCAGTCACCAGATCAAACGTTATCATGTTGTGATCACTATTTCCCAAATGTTCTTGAACCTGCACATTTGATACATTATCTGGTCTATTAGAAATGATCAGATCCAGTAACGCATTCCCCCTAGTTGGTTCCGTTACCATTTAAGTCAAGTACCGTATTTTTCGGAATATAAGACGCACTTTTTCTCCCCCAAAAGTGGGGGGGAAAAGTGGGTGCGTCTTATAGTCTGAATGCTGTGTCCCCATCCTCCTTTTCCTGTACTTTGGAGTGCTGTCCCTGTCCTCTGCCTCCTCCAGCAGTGCTGTGCCCATCTTTCCTGCCTGCTGTCCCCGTCCTCCGCCTGTTTCCTGGTGTTTACACCTGTGCCCTTCGGCGCACTGTCCCGCTGTCCCCCCCAGCACACTGTCCGCATGTACCTTCCTCGCGCTGCCCCTCCATGCACTGTCCCGCATGCCCCCTCCAGCACACTGTCCGCATGTCCCTTCTGCGCGCTGCCCCTCATGCCCCGTCCATGCACAGTCCCCGCGGCGTGCTATTCCCCTTCTACATACCGTACATGCTGCAGCTGATGAAGTACGGTATCTTCCGGGATATCACAGCCGCATCTACTACGAATCAGGAGCGCTTCCCCAACCTGCCAATCAGGGCAGTCTCCGTCATTGGGGCCAATCACAGCGGACGGTGTGCTGGAGGGGGCATGCGGGACAGTGCATGGAGGGGCAGCGCTCGGAAGGTACATGCGGACAATGTGCTGGAGGGGGACAGCGGGACAGTGCATGGAGGGGCAGCGTGCAGAAGGGACATGCGGACAGTGTGCTTGAGGGGACAGTGCATGGAGAGGACATGGGGGGCAGCATGCAGAAGAGACATGGAGACAGTGTGTCGGAGGGGACAGTGGGACAGTGCATGGAGGGGGCAGCATGCAGAAGGGACATGGAGACAGTGTGCTGGAGGGGACAGTGCATGGAGGGGGCATGGAGGGCAGTGTGCAGAAGGAACATGGAGACAGTGTGCCGGAGGGGACAGTAGGACAGTGCATGGAGGGGGCAGGGAGACAGTGCACCGAGAGGGCAACAGGACAGTGAGCCAGAGGGGACAATTGGGAACACAGAGGGACAACACACTGGGGAGGACAGGGTAATGAGTGGCATGCCTGTATTTTTGATGATTCCATGAGGGCAAGAGACATAGGTAGACAACAGCCAATCTGCACAGCTTTCACATACTACTGCAGTTATGGCTGACCTGCATTACTCCGGCTGTGTCATGCATGGGTCACCAATGTTAGGATTGCCAGGCGGCATAAGTAGCTCTTTACTTCTTTGGCAGAATAAGGGTCACACACCAATTTGTTCTTGAGTGTTGTGTTGCAGTTGCAAGCATGATTGGTGAGATGATTGTGAATACCAATGTGAAAATAAAGAAGGCTGCTGGGATAGTTTTCAGGCGCAGGCGCTATAATTGAGGGGAGGGGGCAAGGTCCATAAGAGGCTCCTGCACCATGGATGCACCAGATTCAGTATATTATTTTTTTTCTTAGTTTTTGCCCTCTAAACCTAGGTGCGTCTTATAGTCCGAAAAATACAGTAATTGTCCTGTAGTGCTGCCAGAAATCTGCTGCTTTTACCAGAATGGGTAGCCTCAATACCCCAGTCAATGTCTGGAAAGTTGAAGTCGCCCATAACTATGACCTCATTTTTACTTGCAGCTTTTTCAATCTGCTGTAGTAATCGCAGTTCTGCAGCTTCATTAATATGAGGTGGCTTGTAGCATACCCCAATAAGCAATTGGCAACCTTTGTTTCCACCATGAATATTTACCCAAACGGACTCCACATCTTTACAATCTTCCTCCATCTCATCTTTCAGGACAGCTGTAAAATAATTCTTAACAAAGATACAAACCCCTCCACCTTTTTTCCCTGTTCTATTCTTCCTAAACACATTGTATCCCTCTAAATTAGCTATCCAGTCAGGGCTTTCATCCATCCATGTCTCGGTTATTCCCACAATGTCATAGCCTTTGTCATTCAGAATGAACTCTAGTTCGTCTATTTTATTTGCAAGGCTCCTAGCATTGGTTACCATGCACTTTATATTTTTACCACCACATTTACCAATTTTGTTTCCATGAAATGGCTGCTTGAAGTTTTACCAACCTCCTTACTGTTTACACTGTCCCCACCCCCCTCTCCACCCCCCATAATGTTAGGCCCCCACTGTCTTTTTACCTTATCTTGTCTACATATTGAGACTTTATCCTCCCGCCTCCCTCCAGATCTTAGTTTAAAATCTCCTCCAACCGTTTAGCAATCTTCTCCCCCAATGCAGCTGCACCCTCCCCATTAAGGTGCAGCCTATCCCTGCTGTAGAACCTGTAGCCGGCTGCAAAGTCTGCCCAGTTCTCCAGAAACCCAAACCCCTCCTTCCTACACCAATTTCTCAGCCACTTATTTAACTCCCTAAGCTCCCTCTGTCTCTCAGATATAGCACATGCCACTGGCAGTATTTCAGAAAACACCACCTTGGAGGTCCTTGCTTTAAGTTTATCTCCAAGTAGCTGAAAATCATTTTTGAGGACCTTCCATCTCCCACTAACTTTGTCATTGGTGCCAATCTGTACCATGACAGCCGGGTCTTCTCCAGCCCCACCCAATAATCTGTCAATTCTTTCCACTACATGCCGAACCCGAGCACCCGGGAGACAACAGACTGTACGGCATTCACGGTTTCTTCAACAGATTACCCTATCTGTGTGCCTAATAATTGAATCCCCTACCACCAGTACCTGTCTAGCCTTAGCTGCACTCCTATTCCCTTTCTCATTGCAGCGGTCTGCCCCTTGGTTGCTAAGGGACACATCCTGCTGCAGCATTGCTACTCCTGAATCATCCTCCCCAATATTACGCAAACAAGCATACTTATTAGTGAGGGACAACTCAGGACTAGCCTCCCTGCCACTTTTTCCCCTATCCCTTCTAACTGTGACCCAACTAGCGGCTACCTCTGCTTTTTGCTCCGGCTTTACTCCACCCACCTCATCTTCACCGGTTCCATCCAGTGTCTGGATCATGAGATCCAAGCTCATCTCCATGTTGTGTATGCGTCTCAGTGTTGCGAGATACTCATTTAGCTCTGTGACTTCAGCCTCTAATTGAGCAACACGCACACACCCAGGGCAACAGTAAACACCCTCAATCCGCTGATCAAGGCATGCATACATGTTGCTGGATGTACACTGTACTGCATTCTCCAACATGATGACTATTGTGTGGGGAACAATTACTTAAAGTAAACTGTGGTGGTAAAAGATGAACGGGAGAGTGTGAAGCTGGGGAGGAGGAGAGGGAGAGGGAGTGAAGCTGGGGTGGAGGAGAGGGAGTGAAGCTGGGGAGTGAGTGAAGCTGGGATGGAGGAGAGGGAGAGGGAGTGAAGCTGGGGTGGAGAGGGAGTGAAGCTGGGGAGGAGGAGAGGGAGGGAAGCTGGGGAGTGAGAGAAGTTGGGGTGGGGGAGAGGGAGTGAAGCTGGGGAGTGAGTGAAGCTGGGGTGGAGGAGAGGGAGAGGGAGTGAAGCTGGGGAGTGAGAGAAGTTGGGGTGGAGGAGAGGGAGTGAAGCTGGGGTGGAGGAGAGGGAGAGGGAGTGAAGCTGGGGAGTGAGTGAAGCTGGGGTGGAGGAGAGGGAGTGAAGCTTAGAAGTATGTGAGAGAAGTTGGGGTGGAGGAGAGGGAGAGGGAGTGAAGCTGGGGAGGAGGAGAGGGAGAGTGAGTGAAGCTGGGGAGTGAGTGAAGCTGGGGTGAAGGAGAGGGAGAGGGAGTGAAGCTGGGGTGGAGGAGAGGGAGAGGGAGTGAAGCTGGGGTGGAGGAGAGGGAGAGGGAGTTAAGCTGGGGAGTGAGTGAAGCTGGGGAGGAGGAGAGGGAGTGAAGCTGGGGAGTGAGTGAAGCTGGGGTGGAGGAGAGGGAGAGGGAGTGAAGCTGGGGAGTGAGAGAAGTTGGGGTGGAGGAGAGGGAGAGGGAGTGAAGCTGGGGAGGAGGAGAGGGAGAGTGAGTGAAGCTGGGGAGTGAGTGAAGCTGGGGTGGAGGAGAGGGAGTGAAGCTGGGGAGTGAGTGAAGCTGGGGTGGAGGAGAGGGAGTGAAGCTGGGGAGTGGGTGAAGCTGGGGTGGGGGAGAGGGAGTGAAGCTGGGGAGGAGGAGAGGGAGAGTGAGTGAAGCTGGGGAGTGAGTGAAGCTGGGTGGAGTCCTCAAAACTTAAAAACTACACCACAACGTGCCTAGCACATTCTAACCAATGTAAAAGAATGCAATATTGGTTGAAGGGGTTTTTTTTTGTTTTGTTTTTTTTATAGTCCTTACCTGCTGCTTAAAGTATTTCCTCCCCTTTTTGCCTGTGGTTGTAACGCCTGTTTTTAACGCCTATGCCACTTGTGTGGAAGCCACTTAGGGCTTGAATCACAAAGTGGTGCTAACTGTTAGCACGCCTGTGAAAACCCCCTTAGCACGTCTAAACAAGCTTTTCGCGCATAAAACTTTATGCGCGCAAAACTTTATGCGCGTAAAACTTTACGCGCGTACTGCACAGAGCACAGGGCGCTCTGCGCGAAGTGCCCATTAAAGCCTATGGGACTTAGCGCGCGTAAAACTTTGTGCGCGTAAAACTTTGCGCGCGCAAAGTTAGCGCGCGATCTGATTGAGAAATCCGGTGCTAACCTACTTAGCACCCTGGTTAGTGCGTCTAAAGACTTTAGACATGCTAAGTAGGTTAGCACCGCTTTGTGAATCAAGCCCTTAGTGAGCAGGCCACAGGCTGAGCAAGCTCAGGTACTGAGTCCTGAAGTTGACTGTCAGGAACCGGCCCGCGGCACACCTGCGTATACGATTCCCGACTGCGGGTTTGACCAGATCAAGCGGGGAGCAGTCTTATTCGAGCTAAAACAAAGCTGGGACCCCTCAGAACACCTCTCACTGCCACCACTAGCTGTTCGCTAGACACTTCCACTCTGTTGTCGAGTCCTCAGCGCGCACTCCGCATTTTCGTATTCGGGTCAGCTTTGCGCTTAGGCCGAATACGGTAACGCCACGCACCCACACACACACAGTTGCAATCTTACACTGTAGTGAAGCAAAAAACCACTAACAGTCGTTCCGAACGATACTGTTAGCCACTCTGCTGTCGCTACTCGCACTGGCGTTTTTCGTACGTTGGGTCAGCTGCGCGCTTTAGGCCAACGTATGACAAACGCCCCCACACACAATGCAATTACAATTTCATATGGTAGTGTTGCTCAAGCATACAATTAGGCATGGACTATACACAGTTGCACTTCAATCTCTTCTAGGCTATGAGTGTTAGTTTAGCACAGCAGAAGTCAAGCTTATTAAATAACGATTTAATATTCCATAAAAACGTGGAACAATGCAGGACAGATTATATACAAAAGATTACAACAAATAAAATAAAAAGTTACAAAGATAAGTTACAAAAATAAGAGGTTACAAAGATACACACCAAGCAATTTGCTTGCCAAAATACAGGAATCCAGATAGAAGAACCTTGGACTTTTGTGGAAGGACACAATTCTGGTTAGACCAGGAGTCCACTAGTTTGGGCCAGGAGACCAGCTGCCGCTACCGTCAGGGGGGGACTGATTTGAGGTATCTGTCCCCTGGTTTTTATAATGAAATATTCGCCTCGAGGCTGTAAGCCTGTGTGTGTGTGGGGGGGGGGGGGGGAGAGGGGGACTAGATTTAATTACATCCTCAGTCATAATGGGATTTCCAGAGATCCACATGTGAAAACTGTACTATAGCCCACATACATGAAAAGATTTCCCTAGTCCAAGTTACAGGTGACAACCCCATTGTTGACCGTATTTCCTAGCTGATCAAAGATAAGGATATAGTTTGCACCTCCACCAATAATTTAATTTCCTTACAACGAAATAGTGTTTAACACACAGGAGGCTCTTCCTCAACAGAAGTGTAAATGTTTCAAGTGTCAATGACTTCCACACTTCACTTCTGCCATTGTCTGATTACCCCAGCTTATTCACTGAAGTCCCTTTAGATGCAAATGTAGTACCGCCAGCTGACCATCACTTCAAAGCAGAATACACATGTGAGATATAGCAGACAGAAAAATGACAGAGATCTGTCCCTGTACTCCCTAATATCATCAGCACCTCAATATATCACCACATTGACCAAATACCTCCTGATACAGCTAATACCTCCCCCTAGCTAATTGCCTGTCTGCTGCTAAGCAAACTGGAGGGAAAATGAAAATATACGTTTAAAAACTGACACTTGCTGCTCTAGATATCAGATGAACCGCAATACACAAGCCACCAGATATCACAACAGCAAAACACAATTTACAAACATCAGCAATGCGATATAATCAGTGTTTACAGTTCCCAGCAGTGAAGTGTAATCAGCCCTCCACCAGAGTTAAGCTGTAAATTTGGTGTTTCTGGCACTTAAGGGGGCTTTGCTATTACTCGCTAACTTTATTGGCCGTTCGCCTGCCATTTAAGTCTACGGAGCAAACATTTGCAATAAACTTGTATTTGCGGGCCATCTCTACCACTCAGCAGTGCATCTGATCAAATGAGGTGAGTAGCAGGACCAGGTGGCTCTTCCTATTGGCTTTCTCCCTAGTCTGTCAATTTTACCACATGCTGATTTCTAGTTATCGACAGGTCCAGCCAGGTCTTAATAATACCCAACATTTTATTTGTTTTACCGAATGCTCTAATCTTAGAGAATGAACATTTTTTGAGGTATTCACTGCACAAGCCAGTAATTTACCTCACTAGTCGGTAATTTTTACTTTTCAATGTAGTAACAATTAACACAGTTAATTGAGCCCATAGTATTCAGTCAGTGTGTGTGTTTCCTACAGATGGATCTAGTAATGGAAACCCACCAGAGAGATGTACAGGTCCTCTTTATTCCCAGGATTGTCTACAGGAAGATCCCCTCACCCCACACCATTATCAGGTAGGTGGAACTGAGTGTCATTAGAGACCCCAAACTATGTGACATTGTTTCCTGTTGTCTATGCTGTTATCTGTGTTTACATTAAGTGCTTCTAATTTTTTGTGATTAGGGTGGAGAACTGATACATGTAAGTGCTGTGGTTAAAGAGGAAGAAGAAGAGATGTATGTGAGGAGTGATCGGCAGTCTATGGAGGAGGGTGACATGATGAGGATAAAGAAAGAGGAAGAAGAAGAGACGTATGTGAAGAGTGATCAGCAGTCTATGGAGGAGGGAGACATGATGGGGAAATGTAAAGAGGAAGAAGAAGAGACGTATGTGAGAAATGATCAGCAGTCTATGGAGGAGGGAGACATGATGGAGAAATGTAAAGAGGAAGAAGAAGAGGCGTATGTGAGGAGTGATCAGCAGACTATGGAGCAGGGTGACATGATGAGGATAAAGAAAGAGGAAGAAGAAGAGGCGTATGTGAGGAGTGATCAGCAGTCTATGGAGGAGGGGGACATGATGAGGATAAAGAAAGAGGAAGACATAGAGATGTATGTTAGGAGTGATCAGCAGTCTATGGAGGAGGGTGACATGATGAGGATAAAGAAAGAGGAAGAAGAAGAGGCGTATATGAGGAATGATCAGCAGCCTATGGAGGAGGGTGACGTGATGAGGACATCTAAGAAAGAAGACATTATTGCAGAGATGGGAATTGGTGAGTGATAAACATTAGATAGTCTAATATTCTTAATAAACTGACTAACAAATACAGGGGTTGGACAAATTAATGGAAACACCTTGTAAATCAACAAAATATATTTTAATATGGTGTAGGTCCACCTTTTGCGGCAATTACAGCCTCAATTCTCCGAGGTATTGATTCATACAAATTGTGAATTGTTTCCAAAGGAATTTTAGCCCATTCTTCAGTTAAAACACCCTTCAGTTCTTTTAGAGACGATGGCGGCGGAAATTGACTTCTTACTTGAATCTCTAATAACGACCATAAATGCTCAATAATGTTGAGGTCTGGGGATTGTGTTGGCCAGATGAGATGCTCCACTTCATTAGAATGTTCCTTGTGCCATTCTTTAACAATTCTAGCTGTATGGATTGGGACATTATCATCTTGAAAGATGGCATTCCCCTCCGGAAACAGTTCTTGAACCATAGGATGAACTTGGTTGCCCAAAATTCCTAAATAGTCTTGGCTGTTAATTCTTCCATGAAGGGAAATCATTGGCCCGGCGGATTTCCAAGAAATAGCACCCCAGATCATCACAGAACCCCCGCCATGTGTTACGGTTGGGAGAAGGCAGTCTGGATGAAATGCTTCTTTCGGCTGTCTCCAAACGTACACTCGGCCGGAGGTCGGAAATAAGGTAAACGATGATTCATCAGAGAAAATCACATTTTTCCACTGCTCAAGGGACCAATTCTGGTGGTTTCTACACCACTCTAAACGCTTTGAAACATTTGTCTTTGAGAGCAGAGGTTTTATAATTGCAGTTCTTCCATGGAATCCAGATTTGTGCAGCTCCCGACAAACAGTTTTTGTGGAAACTGGGTTCTGTAGGTGTTTATTCAGCTCGGCAGTGATTTTAGGGGCCGTGGTCTTGCAAGCTTTTCTAACAGTTCGATTTAGAATCCGACGGTCTCTCTCAGACAACTTCGACTTTCAGCCACAACTCTGCCTTGCTGAAGATGTTTTTCCTTCTTTTTCTAAAGTCATTACTTTAGAGACAGTACCTCTTGAAATGCCAAGCATTTGGGCAGTTTCTGTTACAGTAGCGCCTGCCATATGAGCACCAACAAATTATAACCAACTTTAAATATCTGTAAAAAAAAGTTTTAATTAAACATATCAAATAACAAAAGTAATAAACAAAAAAAAAATAACATATGTCAAGTTTTGATTGCTTAAAACATGTTCAAAGATTATGATGCCAAAATGTTAGGTGTTTCCATTATTTTGCCCAACCCCTGTATGTCCCTGCTGGGCACAGTATAGATCATCTTCCCACAGTTTCATGAATCTGCCCCTTTGATACAATGTAAAGCAGTCAGTGTACAGCTTGTATAACGGTGTAAATTTGCTGTCCCACCAACATAACTCAACACACAGCAATTAATGTCTAAACCGCTGGCAACAGTAAAGCACTTTCTCCAACTAGAGTAGATATAGCCCCGCCCCCTTGTCACAGCCTCCGAAGAAGCACTTGTGTGTGAAACTGCCGTCAGGCTCCCAGCATCCAGCACCCACCATTACCCACCCCCGCACCGGTACGTGTTTAGTCTCTTCTTATGGACTGTGAGGTGATGATGTAACACACAGCCTACTTGTCTGCACATTGCCAAATAAAGGAAGTTGTACAGCAGTGCCGACCATCCTCTTTCCTTTCATCCCTAATGATAATTGTTCCTCCCCTCAGAATTCTCTAACAGGAAGTGATGATGTTTCTCTATTTGCAGGGCGGAGTCCCGGCATCAGGAACCTCTCAGAGACTCGTCTCTCTGTATCCACAGACAGTACAACGGATGATGATGTCACTGGACAAGAGTCTCCTGCAGATATCACAGTTACCCCAAATATTCCCCCAGACTCCCCTCACCTGTCTAACCCTGAGGGGCCTCACACCCAGCACAGCTCTCCCCCTGCTGGAGGGTCTTATTCCTGTTCCACATGTGGGAAATGTTATGCATGGAAATCAAATCTTGTCAGACATGAGAGATCTCACACTGGTGAGAAGCCCTATTCATGTGCTGAGTGTGGGAAATGTTTTGGGTGTATATCAGAGCTTGTCAGTCATAAGAGATCTCACACTGGTGAGAAGCCCTATTCATGTGCTGAGTGTGGGAAATGTTTTGTTTATAAATCAAGTCTTATCAATCATGAGAGATCTCACACTGGTGAGAAGCCCTATTCATGTGTTGAGTGTGGGAAATGTTTTGTTTATAAATCAAGTCTTATCAATCATGAGAGATCTCACACTGGTGAGAAGTCCTATTCATGTGCTGAGTGTGGGAAATGTTTTGTTTGTAAATCAAGTCTTATCAATCATAAGAGATCTCACACTGGTGAGAAGCCCTATTCATGTGCTGAGTGTGGGAAATGTTTTGCTCAGAAATTATCTCTTGTCACGCATAAGAGATCTCACACTGGTGAGAAGCCCTATTCATGTGCTGAGTGTGGGAAATGTTTTACACAGAAATTAATTCTTGTCAAACATGAGAGATCTCACACTGGCGAGAAGCCCTATTCATGTGCTGAGTGTGGGAAATGTTTTTCACAGAAATATATTCTTGTCACACATGAGAGATCTCACACTGGTGAGAAGCCCTATTCATGTGCTGAGTGTAGGAAATGTTTTACACAGAAATCATATCTTATCAGACATGAGAGATCTCACACTGGTGAGAAGCCCTATTCATGTGCTGAGTGTGGGAAATGTTTTACACAGAAATCATATCTTATCAGACATGAGAGATTTCATACTGGTGAGAAGCCTTATTCATGTGCTGAGTGTGGGAAACGTTTTGCTGATAAATCAAATCTTGTTACACGTGAGAGATCTCATACTGGTGAAAAGCCCCATTCATGTGCTGAGTGTGGGAAACGTTTTGCTGAGAAATCAAATCTTGTTGCACATGAGAGATCTCATACGGGTGAGAATATTTATTCATGTTCTGAGTGTGGGAAATGTTTTACTTGGAAATCACATCTTGTCAGACATGAGAGATCTCACACTGGTGAGAAACCCTATTCATGTTCTGAGTGTGAGAAATGTTTTGCACGGATAGCAGACCTTGTCTGGCATGAGAGATCTCACACTGGTGAGAAGCCCTATTCATGTGCTAAATGTGGGAAATGTTTTTTGAGTAAATCACGCCTTGTCATACATGAGAGATCTCACACTGGTGAGAAGCCCTATTCATGTGCTGAGTGTGGAAAATGTTTTGTGAGTAAATCACGGCTTGTCATACATGAGAGATCTCACACTGGTGAGAAGCCCTAGTCATGTGCTGAGTGTGGGAAATGTTTTTGGCGTAAGTCACAGCTTATCAGACACTTGTGTTGAGTATGGGAAATGTGTTGGCCACAAATATTCTGATGCATGTTATTTTGTTTTTTTTCTTTGTTTTTTTTACTATATTTACTCAGAATGCTGAGGATTTTTCATGCTATTCAGTGCATTGGTTTATAAAGTGTTAAAGTCCCTGAACTGAAGTGACATGATGAGATAAATATGGGTACATGTAGTACTGAGCCTAGTTAGAACTTGCTTTGTGTTCACTTTTTTATTTTCCAATGTAAGGGTTAGTAAACCAGGTGCTTTATCTATATAAATGAGGCAGGATCTGCAGTCATATGCAGCCATAGCTCTCCTGAAAAGTAAATAAAAGCCAAAACACTTTTATCTGACTGAACAAACACTCCTGATAATACAAGTGCTGAAATTATCATTTGTTTTTGCTAGGAGCTGAATAAACCAGATATTAAATTACTGTAAATATTTTTCCGCTGCGCTCACCAACATTCCTGGAAAAAATAAACTCACTTCACATAGCGTAACTCCGTCTTCAAAGTTGCACATATAAATACAAAGGGTCCACCATGAGGGATTTCTAGAGTACACCCTTCCACATGTGCATACAAACGCCCCCCTCCCCCCCCCCCCCCCCCCACCAACAGAGACGGGGCTCACCAGTCAGTCACCACCTCACAGACCAGGTGGATCTAGTGTGTTTGCAAATGTAAAAGCTGCCTCAGCATGAACCCTCCACTCGCCCACTTCTCTTCAGATAAAGCAGGCTTTGTAATCTAAGTAAATGTATAAAAGTATTTAACCTCCCTGGCGTTCAATTTCCCCCAGATTTCTGTGCAGAAAGTGATTAATTCATTTTCATAAATTTTTTCTCCTGTAACTTCCCAAAATGTGTCAAGCAAGGGCAGGAGAGTATTAATGTGTATGCAGGTCAATACTGTTCACAGCATGTTCTGTAGTGATGTGTATAATCCAATACCACCAGGGAGGATAAATAAAGGGCCATTATGTAATGCTGCACATACACCAGCTCCTCACGCTAATATAAAATTGCACTTACACCTCCAAGTCACAGCGCACATATCAGGCAAAGATCAGCCTCCCATCCGGGCACTCGGGTGGTCAGGTACGCGGCGTCCCGCTTCAGTACTTTTCCCTCTGGCAGCTCCCGCTGTACAGTTCCTCTATGCTGGCCGGCCTTTCCCCGGGTGATTGACGTCACGCTGTGACTTGGAGGTGTAAGTGCAATTTTATATTAGCGTGAGGAGCTGGTGTATGTGCAGCATTACGCGATGGCCCTTTATTTATACTTTATACATGTACTTGGATTACAAAGCCTGCTTTATCTGAAGAGAAGAAGGTGAGTGGAGGGTTCATGCTGAGGCAGCTTTTACATTTGCAAACACGCTAGATCCACCCGGTCTGTGAGGTGGCGACTATCTGGTGAGCCCCGTCTCTGTTGGTGGGGGGGGGGGGGGAGGCTGTTTGTATGCACATGTGGAAGGGTGTACTCTAGAAATCCCTCATGGTGGAGCCTTTGTATTATGAGTACAACGTTGAAGATGGAGTTACACTGTGTGCAGTGCGATTATTTTTTCTAGGAACTTTGATGTTGGTGAGCGCAGCGGAAAAATATTTACAGCGACTTCATCCCTCTGGGAACTTTTTGCTGCAGCAACTTCCTAATCCACATAACTGTGAGAGACTCATTCTGTAACTATTTGTGGTGCAGTTTGAATTTTATTTGAATCAGATTTTAAATCACTCTGATTTTGCTGCTGTGCATAATTCAGAGTCAGGATACAACCCCTTAAAGTGAAAATAAGAATGTGAGACTCCAGGAAAGTTCTGTATAACATTGTTATTTACCTGCTGTGAGCTGCAGATGTGGAGATATTAGAAGCTCCCATTCATCCAGACTGAACTGAGGACAGGAGATTTCCCTCTCTCTGTGTCTCTGTTTTACAGTCAACAGCCCAAGTTCACCAGGAACTGTCCACCGGCGAACAGTTTGGGCCATCTCTACCAGAGACAGGTACAAACTCCAAAGAGTGATTAGCACTGTGGAAAAGATCATTGGATTATCCCTGCCACCTCTCAATCTCCACATGGTGAGAATGAGATCTAGTGCCACCAAGATCTTGCATGATCCCTCCCACCCAGGCAACCGCTTCTTTGCGCTCCTCCCATTGGGCCGCCATTACAGGACCATATCCTCTAGAACAAACATGCATGGCAGCACCTTCAGGCTGTCCTCCTGCTGAACTCTATCCCTCCCCTGCTAAACCCGCCCTCCTGCTGAACTTTATCCCTCCCCTGCTGAGCCCACCCTCCTGCTGAACTCTATCCCTCCCCTGCTGAGCCCGCCCTCCATCCCTCCCCTGCTGAGCCCGCCCTCCTGCTGAACTCTATCCCTCCCCTGCTGAGCCCGCCCTCCTGCTGAACTCTATCCCTCCCCTGTTGAGCCCGCCCTCCTGCTGAACTCTATCCCTCCCCTGCTGAGCCCGCCCTCCTGCTGAACTCTATCCCTCCCCTGCTGAGCCCGCCCTCCTGCTGAACTCTATCCCTCCCCTGCTGAGCTCGCCCTCCTGATGAACTCTATCCCTCCCCGGCTGAGCCTGCCCTCCTGCTGAACCCTATCCCTCCCCTGCTGAGCCCGCCCTCCTGCTGAACCCGCCCTCCTGCTGAACCCTATCCCGCCCCTGCTGAGCCCGCCCTCCTGCTGAACCCTATCCCTCCCCTGCTGAGCCCGCGCTCCTGCTGAACCCTATCCCTCCTGCTGAACCCTATCCCTCCTGCTGAGCCCTAGCCCTCCCCTGCTGAGCCCTAGCCCTCCCCTGCTGAGCCCTAGCCCTCCCCTGCTAAGCCCGCCCTCCTGCTGAACCCTAGCCCTCCCGCTGAACCCTAGCCCTCCCCTGCTGAGCCCGCCCTCCTGCTGAACCCTAGCCCTCCCCTGCTGAGCCCGCCCTCCTGCTGAACCCTAGCCCTCCCCTGCTGAGCCCGCCCTCCTGCTGAACCCTAGCCCTCCCCTGCTGAGCCCGCCCTCCTGCTGAACCCTAGCCCTCCCCTGCTGAGCCCGCCCTCCTGCTGAACCCTAGCCCTCCCCTGCTGAGCCCGCCCTCCTGCTGAACCCTAGCCCTCCCCTGCTGAGCCCGCCCTCCTGCTGAACCCTAGCCCTCCCCTGCTGAGCCCGCCCTCCTGCTGAACCCTAGCCCTCCCCTGCTGAGCCCGCCCTCCTGCTGAACCCTAGCCCTCCCCTGCTGAGCCCGCCCTCCTGCTGAACTCTAGCCCTCCCCTGCTGAGCCCGCCCTCCTGCTGAACTCTATCCCTTCCCCTGCTGAGCCCGCCCTCCAGCTGAACTCTATCCCTTCCCTTGCTGAGCCCGCCCTCCTGCGATAATCCTACCCCTCCAGTGTTCTCCCCAGGATTTTTTTCCAGCCGGGTGGGGCGGCACGGCACAGGGAAATTTGGTGGTGTGGAAAATTAAATGTGCACTAATTATTATTTTTTTTTTTTTAAAGCTTAATATGACTTTTATTCAAGATTTAACATTTGTACCAGAATATTTGTATTACATTTATAGGACATCTAAAGCCAGAGGGATATGGGGGCTGCCATACTTAAAGTGACACTTAAGCCGACAAAAAAAGAGTTTTACTCACCCGGGGCTTCCCTCAGCCCCCTGCAGCTGATCGGTGCCCTCGCCGTGTCCGTCCGATCTTCCTGTCCCTGCCGGTGGCCATTTCCGGTTTCGCTGTCACCGGCCATCAGGCTGAGAACGCGAGTGATTCTTTGCGTTCCCAGCCACATTATCGCCCCCTATGCTGCTATTGCGGCAAGGAAGGCTGCAATAGCAGCATGGGGGCAATATTGTGGCTGGGAACGCGAAGAATCACTTGCGTTCCCAGCCTGACGGCCGGTGACGGCGAAACCGGAAGTGGCCGCTGGCAGGGACAGGAAGATCGGAGGGACACGGCGAGGGCACCGATCAGCTGCAGGGGGCTGAGGGAAGCCCCAGGTGAGTAAAACTTTTTTTTTTTTGTCGGCTGAAGGTGCACTTTAATTCCTTTTAAACAATGGTTGTCCTGCTGATCCTCGGTCTCTAATACTTTAAGCCATAGAACCCGAACAAGCATGTAGATCAGATGTTTGACTGAAGTCTGATGGAATTTGTCAAGTTCTTGTTTTAGGTGTGTGATTCAGACACTACTGCGGCCAAATAGATCAGCAGGATAGCCAGACAACTAGTATTATTTAAAAGGAAATAAATATGGCAGCTACCATATCCCACTCACTTCAGTTGTCCTTTAATAAGTATCCAATTCAGGATCCTGCAACCCTAACAAAAGTTTTAAATAACAATTATGACCAGTGGCTGTACTGTTGCAAAAAGAAAAAAAATGAAAAAAAGTACAGTATCATAGGAACACTAATTAACCATTTCCGCCGCCCGGCGGCTGCTCTCCTGCGAACCCGCACTTCGACGCGCCCCCGCTGTGTCCCCCGGTAGCCCTGGGATCAGTGAAAGGGAACAAGGTTCCCGATCACCGATCCCTTTCCCCCGCAGAAAAACCGAAGCGCTCACCTGTGAGGCTTCAGTTCTTCTGCCCGGAACAATTTCTGCATCCCCCTTGGACTTCCGCTTAGCGAGAAGTACAAGGAGGGGAAACAAAGACGAAGGTGGCCATCTTGTGGCCAAATAGTAAAACTACATCTACACATTTTTTACATTAAACTCTACACATTTTACAACATTAAAAATTCCCTATTTATGTCCCACACCAAAATATTACCCAAATACATTTTTTAATAAAAAAAAAATACAATAAAAAAAAAAAATAGTTACCTAAGGGTCTGAACTTTTTAAATATGCATGTGAAGGGGGGTATACTACAAACATTTTTTTAGTTATAAGCTTGTAAATAGTGATGGACGCAACAAGGAAACAATGCACCTTTATTTCCAAATAAAATATTGGCGCCATACATTTTGATAGGGACAAAATTTAAATGGTATAATAACCGAGACAAACGGGCAAATAAAATACATAGGTTTTAATTATGGTAGCATGGATTATTTTAAAGCCCCTTTCACATTCAGTGGTATCACTAGCCCAATATGAGCTCACTGGAATCACTAGCCCAATATGAGCTCACTGGGATCACTAGCCCAATGTGAGCTCACTGCTATCACTGGCCCAATATCAGCTCACTGGGATCACTGGCCCAATATCAGCTCACTGGGATCACTAGCCCACCATCAGCTCACTGGGATCACTAGCCCAACATGAGCTCACTGGGATCACTAGCCCACCATCAGCTCACTGGGATCACTAGCCCAATATCAGCTCACTGGGATCACTGGCCCAATATCAGCTCACTGGGATCACTAGCCCACCATCAGCTCACTGGGATCACTAGATCAATATCAGCTCACTGGGATCACTAGCCCAATGTGAGCTCACTGGGATCACTAGCCCAATATCAGCTCACTGGGATCACTAACCCAATATCAGCTCACTGGGATCACTAGCCCACCATGAGCTCACTGGGATTACTAGCCCAATATCAGCTCTCTGGGATCACTAGCCCAACATCAGCTCACTGGGATCACTAGCCCACCATCAGTTCACTGGGTTCACTAGCCCAATATCAGCTCTCTGGGATCACTAGCCCAATATCAGCTCACTGGGATCACTAGCCCACCATCAGCTCACTGGGATCACTAGCCCACCATCAGCTCACTGGGATCACTAGCCCAACATCAGCTCACTGGGATCACTAGCCCAACATCAGCTCACTGGGATCACTAGCCCACCATCAGCTCACTGGGATCACTAGCCCACCATCAGCTCACTGGGTTCACTAGCCCAATATCAGCTCTCTGGGATCACTAGCCCAATATCAGCTCACTGGGATCACTAGCCCAATATCAGCTCACTGGGATCACTAGCCCACCATCAGCTCACTGGGATCACTAGCCCACCATCAGCTCACTGGGATCACTAGCCCACCATCAGCTCACTGGGATCACTAGCCCAAAATCAGCTCACTGGGATCACTAGCCCAAAATCAGCTCACTGGGATCACTAGCCCAAAATCAGCTCACTGGGATCACTAGCCCACCATCAGCTCACTGGGATCACTAGCCCACCATCAGCTCACTGGGATCACTAGCCCACCATCAGCTCACTGGGATCACTTGCCCACCATCAGCTCACTGGGATCACTAGCACACCATCAGCTCACTGGAATCACTAGATCAATATCAGCTCAATGGGATCACTAGATCAATATCAGCTCACTGGGATCACTAGCCCAATATGAGCTCACTGGGATCACTAGCCCAACATGAGCTCACTGGGATCACTAGCCCACCATCAGCTCACTGGGATCACTAGCCCAATATCAGCTCACTGGGATCACTGGCCCAATATCAGCTCACTGGGATCACTAGCCCACCATCAGCTCACTGGGATCACTAGATCAATATCAGCTCACTGGGATCACTAGCCCAATGTGAGCTCACTGGGATCACTAGCCCAATATCAGCTCACTGGGATCACTAACCCAATATCAGCTCACTGGGATCACTAGCCCACCATGAGCTCACTGGGATTACTAGCCCAATATCAGCTCTCTGGGATCACTAGCCCAACATCAGCTCACTGGGATCACTAGCCCACCATCAGTTCACTGGGTTCACTAGCCCAATATCAGCTCTCTGGGATCACTAGCCCAATATCAGCTCACTGGGATCACTAGCCCACCATCAGCTCACTGGGATCACTAGCCCACCATCAGCTCACTGGGATCACTAGCCCAACATCAGCTCACTGGGATCACTAGCCCAACATCAGCTCACTGGGATCACTAGCCCACCATCAGCTCACTGGGATCACTAGCCCACCATCAGCTCACTGGGTTCACTAGCCCAATATCAGCTCTCTGGGATCACTAGCCCAATATCAGCTCACTGGGATCACTAGCCCAATATCAGCTCACTGGGATCACTAGATCAATATCAGCTCACTGGGATCACTAGCCCACCATCAGCTCACTGGGATCACTAGCCCACCATCAGCTCACTGGGATCACTAGCCCAATGTCAGCTCACTGGGATCACTAGCCCAAAATCAGCTCACTGGGATCACTAGCCCAAAATCAGCTCACTGGGATCACTAGCCCACCATCAGCTCACTGGGATCACTAGCCCACCATCAGCTCACTGGGATCACTAGCCCACCATCAGCTCACTGGGATCACTAGCCCACCATCAGCTCACTGGGATCACTAGCACACCATCAGCTCACTGGAGTCACTAGATCAATATCAGCTCAATGGGATCACTAGATCAATATCAGCTCACTGGGATCACTAGCCCAATATGAGCTCACTGGGATCACTAGCCCAATGTGAGCTCACTGGGATCACTAGCCCAATATCAGATCACTGGGATCACTAGCCCACCATCAGCTCACTGGGATCACTAGCCCACCATCAGCTCACTGGGATCACTAGATCAATATCAGCTCACTAGGATCACTAGCCCAATGTGAGCTCACTGGGATCACTAGCCCACCATCAGCTCACTGGGATCACTAGATCAATATCAGCTCACTAGGATCACTAGCCCAATGTGAGCTCACTGGGATCACTAGCCCAATGTGAGCTCACTGGGATCACTAGCCCAATATCAGCTCACTGGGATCACTAGCCCACCATCAGCTCACTGGGATCACTAGCCCACCATGAGCTCACTGGGATTACTAGCCCAATATCAGCTCTCTGGGATCACTAGCCCAACATCAGCTCACTGGGATCACTAGCCCACCATCAGTTCACTGGGTTCACTAGCCCAATATCAGCTCTCTGGGATCACTAGCCCAATATCAGCTCACTGGGATCACTAGCCCACCATCAGCTCACTGGGATCACTAGCCCACCATCAGCTCACTGGGATCACTAGCCCAACATCAGCTCACTGGGATCACTAGCCCAACATCAGCTCACTGGGATCACTAGCCCACCATCAGCTCACTGGGATCACTAGCCCACCATCAGCTCACTGGGTTCACTAGCCCAATATCAGCTCTCTGGGATCACTAGCCCAATATCAGCTCACTGGGATCACTAGCCCAATATCAGCTCACTGGGATCACTAGATCAATATCAGCTCACTGGGATCACTAGCCCACCATCAGCTCACTGGGATCACTAGCCCACCATCAGCTCACTGGGATCACTAGCCCAATGTCAGCTCACTGGGATCACTAGCCCAATGTCAGCTCACTGGGATCACTAGCCCAAAATCAGCTCACTGGGATCACTAGCCCAAAATCAGCTCACTGGGATCACTAGCCCACCATCAGCTCACTGGGATCACTAGCCCACCATCAGCTCACTGGGATCACTAGCCCACCATCAGCTCACTGGGATCACTAGCCCACCATCAGCTCACTGGGATCACTAGCACACCATCAGCTCACTGGAATCACTAGATCAATATCAGCTCAATGGGATCACTAGATCAATATCAGCTCACTAGGATCACTAGCCCAATATGAGCTCACTGGGATCACTAGCCCAATGTGAGCTCACTGGGATCGCTAGCCCAATGTCAGCTCACTGGGATCACTAGCCCAATATCAGATCACTGGGATCACTAGCCCACCATCAGCTCACTGGGATCACTAGCCCACCATCAGCTCACTGGGATCACTAGATCAATATCAGCTCACTGGGATCACTAGCCCAATGTGAGCTCACTGGGATCACTAGCCCAATATCAGCTCACTGGGATCACTAACCCAATATCAGCTCACTGGGATCACTAGCCCACCATGAGCTCACTGGGATTACTAGCCCAATATCAGCTCTCTGGGATCACTAGCCCAACATCAGCTCACTGGGATCACTAGCCCACCATCAGTTCACTGGGTTCACTAGCCCAATATCAGCTCTCTGGGATCACTAGCCCAATATCAGCTCACTGGGATCACTAGCCCACCATCAGCTCACTGGGATCACTAGCCCACCATCAGCTCACTGGGATCACTAGCCCAACATCAGCTCACTGGGATCACTAGCCCAACATCAGCTCACTGGGATCACTAGCCCACCATCAGCTCACTGGGATCACTAGCCCACCATCAGCTCACTGGGTTCACTAGCCCAATATCAGCTCTCTGGGATCACTAGCCCAAAATCAGCTCACTGGGATCACTAGCCCAATATCAGCTCACTGGGATCACTAGCCCACCATCAGCTCAGTGGGATCACTAGCCCACCATCAGCTCACTGGGATCACTAGCCCACCATCAGCTCACTGGGATCACTAGCCCAAAATCAGCTCACTGGGATCACTAGCCCAAAATCAGCTCACTGGGATCACTAGCCCAACATCAGCTCACTGGGATCACTAGCCCACCATCAGCTCACTGGGATCACTAGCCCACCATCAGCTCACTGGGTTCACTAGCCCAATATCAGCTCTCTGGGATCACTAGCCCAATATCAGCTCACTGGGATCACTAGCCCAATATCAGCTCACTGGGATCACTAGATCAATATCAGCTCACTGGGATCACTAGCCCACCATCAGCTCACTGGGATCACTAGCCCACCATCAGCTCACTGGGATCACTAGCCCAATGTCAGCTCACTGGGATCACTAGCCCAAAATCAGCTCACTGGGATCACTAGCCCAAAATCAGCTCACTGGGATCACTAGCCCACCATCAGCTCACTGGGATCACTAGCCCACCATCAGCTCACTGGGATCACTAGCCCACCATCAGCTCACTGGGATCACTAGCACACCATCAGCTCACTGGAATCACTAGATCAATATCAGCTCAATGGGATCACTAGATCAATATCAGCTCACTAGGATCACTAGCCCAATATGAGCTCACTGGGATCACTAGCCCAATGTGAGCTCACTGGGATCGCTAGCCCAATGTCAGCTCACTGGGATCACTAGCCCAATATCAGATCACTGGGATCACTAGCCCACCATCAGCTCACTGGGATCACTAGCCCACCATCAGCTCACTGGGATCACTAGATCAATATCAGCTCACTGGGATCACTAGCCCAATGTGAGCTCACTGGGATCACTAGCCCAATATCAGCTCACTGGGATCACTAACCCAATATCAGCTCACTGGGATCACTAGCCCACCATGAGCTCACTGGGATTACTAGCCCAATATCAGCTCTCTGGGATCACTAGCCCAACATCAGCTCACTGGGATCACTAGCCCACCATCAGTTCACTGGGTTCACTAGCCCAATATCAGCTCTCTGGGATCACTAGCCCAATATCAGCTCACTGGGATCACTAGCCCACCATCAGCTCACTGGGATCACTAGCCCACCATCAGCTCACTGGGATCACTAGCCCAACATCAGCTCACTGGGATCACTAGCCCAACATCAGCTCACTGGGATCACTAGCCCACCATCAGCTCACTGGGATCACTAGCCCACCATCAGCTCACTGGGTTCACTAGCCCAATATCAGCTCTCTGGGATCACTAGCCCAATATCAGCTCACTGGGATCACTAGCCCAATATCAGCTCACTGGGATCACTAGCCCACCATCAGCTCAGTGGGATCACTAGCCCACCATCAGCTCACTGGGATCACTAGCCCACCATCAGCTCACTGGGATCACTAGCCCAAAATCAGCTCACTGGGATCACTAGCCCAAAATCAGCTCACTGGGATCACTAGCCCAACATCAGCTCACTGGGATCACTAGCCCACCATCAGCTCACTGGGATCACTAGCCCACCATCAGCTCACTGGGTTCACTAGCCCAATATCAGCTCTCTGGGATCACTAGCCCAATATCAGCTCACTGGGATCACTAGCCCAATATCAGCTCACTGGGATCACTAGATCAATATCAGCTCACTGGGATCACTAGCCCACCATCAGCTCACTGGGATCACTAGCCCACCATCAGCTCACTGGGATCACTAGCCCAATGTCAGCTCACTGGGATCACTAGCCCAAAATCAGCTCACTGGGATCACTAGCCCAAAATCAGCTCACTGGGATCACTAGCCCACCATCAGCTCACTGGGATCACTAGCCCACCATCAGCTCACTGGGATCACTAGCCCACCATCAGCTCACTGGGATCACTAGCCCACCATCAGCTCACTGGGATCACTAGCACACCATCAGCTCACTGGAGTCACTAGATCAATATCAGCTCAATGGGATCACTAGATCAATATCAGCTCACTGGGATCACTAGCCCAATATGAGCTCACTGGGATCACTAGCCCAATGTGAGCTCACTGGGATCACTAGCCCAATATCAGATCACTGGGATCACTAGCCCACCATCAGCTCACTGGGATCACTAGCCCACCATCAGCTCACTGGGATCACTAGATCAATATCAGCTCACTAGGATCACTAGCCCAATGTGAGCTCACTGAGATCACTAGCCCAATGTGAGCTCACTGGGATCACTAGCCCAATATCAGCTCACTGGGATCACTAGCCCACCATCAGCTCACTGGGATCACTAGCCCACCATGAGCTCACTGGGATTACTAGCCCAATATCAGCTCTCTGGGATCACTAGCCCAACATCAGCTCACTGGGATCACTAGCCCACCATCAGTTCACTGGGTTCACTAGCCCAATATCAGCTCTCTGGGATCACTAGCCCAATATCAGCTCACTGGGATCACTAGCCCACCATCAGCTCACTGGGATCACTAGCCCACCATCAGCTCACTGGGATCACTAGCCCAACATCAGCTCACTGGGATCACTAGCCCAACATCAGCTCACTGGGATCACTAGCCCAACATCAGCTCACTGGGATCACTAGCCCACCATCAGCTCACTGGGATCACTAGCCCACCATCAGCTCACTGGGTTCACTAGCCCAATATCAGCTCTCTGGGATCACTAGCCCAATATCAGCTCACTGGGATCACTAGCCCAATATCAGCTCACTGGGATCACTAGATCAATATCAGCTCACTGGGATCACTAGCCCACCATCAGCTCACTGGGATCACTAGCCCACCATCAGCTCACTGGGATCACTAGCCCAATGTCAGCTCACTGGGATCACTAGCCCAAAATCAGCTCACTGGGATCACTAGCCCAAAATCAGCTCACTGGGATCACTAGCCCACCATCAGCTCACTGGGATCACTAGCCCACCATCAGCTCACTGGGATCACTAGCCCACCATCAGCTCACTGGGATCACTAGCCCACCATCAGCTCACTGGGATCACTAGCACACCAT